>NC_064641.1:247220990-247521680 GCF_023864345.2 Schistocerca serialis cubense | reverse complement strand
AAAGCCACACTTAAATACTACTTTTCTACATAGTTGCCATTTAAATTAAGGCACTTATCATAGCGATGGACGAGCTTGGAAATTCCTTCGTCGTACAATTCGGCCGCCTGCGCCTTCAACCACGTGGTTAATCAGTAACCCAGCAAAAATACGATTTTTGTGGATTTCCTGGAAAGAGGCACTACAATAAACTCTCCATTGCCAAACTCTGCACAACCTCAGAAGAGCAAAACAAAAAAAGTGCAGGGGAAAGTTGGGCTCAAAGATCTTGCTGATTCACAACAACACCCGGGCCAACACGGCAAATGCCACTTGTGAAGTTCTCGAATCTTTTAAGTGGGAGTTGTTTCCTCATCCGCCGTACAGTCCCGACCTGGCACCGAGCGACTTCCACTTATTCCCAGCAATGAAGAAGTGGTTGGCTATGCAGCGTTTTGATGACGACGCGCAGCTTCAAGAAGAAGTAACCACATGGTTGAAGGTGCAGGCGGCCGAATTTTACGACGAAGGAATTTCCAAGCTTGTCCATCGCTACGATAAGTGCCTTAATTTAAATGGCAACTATGTAGAATAGTAGTATTGAAGTGTGGCTTTCATCTGTATATAATTAAAAAAAAATTCCAATACTTTATTTATTTTTAATTCCAAAATGTAATGTACTTTGTGGATAGCCCTCGTAGTAATAGATGAATTTTGCTGTTTGGGCAGCAAAGTAACTGGTTATGGCTGAAGTAGAGTGGATATAAAATGCAGAGTGGCTATGGCAAGAACAGCATATCCAAAAAAGAGGACTTTGTTAACACTTGATACAAATTTAAGTTTCAAAAATATTTTCTGAAGGTATCTGTCTGGAATGTAACTAGTATAGAACAGAAATGAGAACAATAAGTCATTCATACAAGAATAGAAGATTTTCCAATGTATTACTACAGAAGATTAGATTGCTAGAGAGAATAACAAATAAGAAGGTACTCAACTGAAAAAGAAAGTAATTTATGACACAATGTGATGAATAGAAAGTACCAGTTAATAGGACCCATCCTGAGGTATCAAGGAAAAGTCCATTCGGTAATGGAGGGAAGTGTGGAGGATAAAAATTGTAGAGAATGACCTAGGCATGAATACAGTAGACATAAGTGGGTTCACAATGATGAACCTTAACACTGCCCAACTATCCACATATTTAGCAACTTTCAGACATAATATAAAAAATTTAAATTTAAAAAATGAGCAGAATAATTTCATGGACCCCTTAAGCCAACAGAACCATCAACGAGTAGCCCCATGAATTTTTTCACCAAAATTAGTAATTTGCTATGGAACTGATAACATTACAACAATTTCTATATTTTATTATTTTGCCACTGAAGTAACACTAATTAAATTCTTCATATTTTTAGATTTTTTACAACATAATTGACTTTGTATTGAGTTGTCCTCATTCAAGAGAAGCTCTTCTGCATAAACCTAACAAAAACATAACTGTCATTTAAATTAGAAACATTTATCCAAAAAGAAAAGTTAGTAACTGTTAGTATTGTTAGAAAACTTACAGCTCCATCACCATGGGATGCTTCACCTTGCTTGGCAGAATCCATTGGGCACACCAAATCTCCAAAGTCAAGTTCTGATTTTGACTTCTTGCGTTTCAGAGTGAATTGGCTTTTCTTGGCAAGCTGAAATACACAACAATATCATGTGATGAAATCAAACATCCCATCAAACACAAATTGTCATTATTAAGTGTAATGTAATATAAATAAGAAAACAGGCCACAACTGTCCCAATAGATGAGATGCTGAACATCGGATATGCACATAGAAATTGTGGAAAATACTTAGCTTTTGGTAATGCTGCTGTCTGACAGAAGGAGAATGCTACAGCTTGCAAGAGCAAGCTGACAGATAGGCATGCTGGCAGGAACGCAGAGAAGAAAAATGGGTAGTACTTGGGGAAGGGTACAGAGTAGGAGACGGCATAGGAGATGGAGAAAGGCTGCAAGTAAGGAAGGAAGATTAAGGTTTAACGGGCTGTCGACAATGAGGTCATTGGAGACAGGGCACAAACTCAGATTGGGTAAGAATAGGGAAAGCAATCGACTGCATCCATTCAAAAAACCATCCCGGGTAAAGAGCTTTATTGAGTAAAATAAAAAAGAAAAATGGCGAAGTGAGTGCCTGGAGTAAGTTGAGTGGTGTGGGTGACCAACAGGAGAGAAAGTAAATGGGAGATTGTGAGTACACACATTGAGACCAGGAAGGGATGGGGGAGGAGGTGAAGGTTTACTTTAATGCAGTACACTTTACACGGAGAGTTCCCACATGTGTAACTTGGAATCATTTGTGTTGGTGGGGAAAATACAAATGGCCTGAGTTATGAAGAAGTCGTTGAAGTCAATTACATTGTGTTGGGGAGCATCCTCTAAAATAAGGTTGTTCAGCTGGCCTTATATCAACCGTCACACCGCACGTTCGTGCAAGTGGACAATCGATTAGTGCTGTTACCCATGTGAAATAATGCACAGTGATTGTGGAAAAGTTGATATATGATGTAGCTGCTTTCACGTGTGATTATGCCTTTGATGGAGTAAGAAATATCAGTGAAATGGTTAGATTCTACACTTACATCTCCATCAGTACTCTGCAACCAACTGAAATGCACCAATAAGGGTACCTCCCAGAGCATCATGTCTGTAATTACTACAATCTTGTCTTTACAGCTCTGGCAGTAGTGATGTGTAGGGGGCTGTAGAATGTATTCCTCACATTATACTGAGTTTTGAAACTTTGGCAGTAAACTTTTGTGGGATAATTTGCATCCATATTCATTCCTCGTATCTGTATCTCAATATGATGAGAAACCATGTCAGTCTGTAACCACCTTTTTACTTTTTTAAAAGTGTGTTTCAATTCTATGAGTAGCTTATCTTATTTCAAAACTTGCCTTAATCTGTGAAAAAAGTACACAACAAACAATCTGACAACAATTTTTGATTACATATGCTCTGTAATTCTACATTATTTTGCCTAATAAGAAATTTTGACAGATATGGCAAAAGATGGAGATAACCAACTACAAAAATCTTGGAAATGCATGTAAATACATTTGATGCCTTGCTATAAAAACAAACCATTTGAAATATTTTGTAACTTTTCCTATTGTATACTATTTGAACATCTTTTCTTTACTATTTACTTATCTCAACTGCAAATTTTGAAACCTGGATGTCTTTCCCAATTCGTATTCATAGAGTTTCAGTTGTTCTCATTTTTTAAGTTGCTGTATAATCTTTTGCTGTTGGAGATAGGATAAAGCCACGGAAATACATCAATAATGAGAGCCTTATATAATGAACTTAAAAGAAGATAAAACCCAGAAAATTTCTCAAGTCAGTAACTGCGTGATCAAGAAAGAATTATAATATTTTCAATAAAATCTTTCTGGTGCATCATTATGTCATTAAGTCAATGTTTCGCTCACTGCTACAAATGGCCTTCGTCAGGGTCGTGAAAAGCCACATGTAACAGAAGCCAAGACACTGTCATAAAAGGCAACATGACAATGTGGTCATACACCTGGATACATTTTATTGAAGATGGTAATGGCCACAAAAGCCAACAATCACATACATATAATATTTATTTAACCTCACCTTAACTTTGGTTGTAGCTGAAAGTGGGACATAACCAAGGGTCGCCTCAGCTTCCCTCTTCTCTTGTATACAATCACGCCCCAGAAGTTCTTTGAAATGCGTGTTGAGGTGTCGTCGTAGCAATGTTTTGCTTGGTGGAATGGACAGTAAGCTCGCCAGCAGTTCAGCTGTGAAGCGTGGCTCATGGACCATTAGGCCACCATGAACACCTATGGAGAAATTGAATTTCACTTGCATACAACAGTTATTATTTACTCACTAACACACTAAGAAAGATAGGTCATCTAGAAAGATGAATCAGTAGCGACACAGACATACGCTTAATCTTTAGTTGTTGGTTTTTGGTTTTGTAGAGCTTGAGTAACACAGATTGATGATATGATCTCAAGAATACAAGGTGTTTGTGAGGTTGAATCTTCAGTCAATGTTCTCCTTTCCACTTAAAGTTTAGAGAGGTATGAATAACATGTATGTGAAGATGAGAGTCTTGCACTCATGAGAAATAGCTGCTGCATTGGAGAGACTACACTCCTGTCACGAACATGAATGGAATAATTTGGTTTATCACATGGCTGAAGAAATATCAGACATTTTACTGACAATCAGCACTACAGTTGAGTGCAGCACAGCCAAGATGCATTAAATTAGCACATTTGATCATTGCTGCAGTGTACGTGCCCTATTCAGGGGATTCACTATCTTTCAGTTTGAATTGCACTGGATTTTCACTTTCCACCACATCAAGTGTGTTTCAAGACTGACTTGTTTGTCCACCACTCCTGTTCATCATCACATTGAATGATGTGTTGAAACAGTCTAACAAAGTATCCAGTTACCAATCCTTTAGATTTTGTTGAAGATGCAAGCTTTGGGGTGAGACAGAAGTGGTGGTACAAACGAACTAAATCATCAGCAAGAAGAATTAATGAATTTGGACATTTGAAGAGAGCTAACTCACAGTCACAAAGATTGGGGGGAAAGGCCTTTTGATGAAACACTGTACCTAAATCTACAATAGTTATCACAATTAAAATGTATAAATAACTATAGAGCAAATTTTATAGCAAACTTTAAGCTGCTCAGTGGAATCTGTTAGTAGAAATAGAGACTTCCCATGAAGTCGAAAAGGTGACTCCAGTACAGAGTGAATTGCTGTGGTTTTTTTCCTTTAAAAAAATTCAGAACAATATGGAGAATTACAGAAAAACGGAATGTGATGGGGACAGCAACATATAGTGCCTGACAAAAAACTGTGATGCACCCAGGAGATGACATGGTCATGTGTCAATGTAACTTTGTACGTGTACACATCATCAGCAGGTATGTAAATGATTATGAGTTGCAGTTCTCTGTGACAGGTATAACAGCCCAAGTTACACTGACATCCGGCCATGTTTTCTTGGGTGTTTCACTTTTTTTGTCAGGCATTATATGTTGTTGTCTCTATCACATTCTGTTTCTATGTAATTCTCCTTAATAGTTTCAATTTCTTAAATAATAATAAATCACACATAATAATGAAGTTTGACTATCTTCACACCACACATCCTAACTAAAATTCAGTTGCTTAGCAGTTTTACTGAAACCGAATGTTCTCCTAATTTAGTAAATCTCTTTTGATGTGGAACATGCTATCAAGTGGTGCTGTCGGTGCCAGCAAAGTCAACCTGCTGCTGCAACCTCTGATATCAACCATTTTGACATGCTGGGAAGCCTCTACTTCCACTAAGAGATTCCAGTGGGCAGCTTAGAATTTTATTAGAAAATTTACTCCATAGTTATATATACAGTTTAACTGTGATAGTTATTGTAAATTTGGGCACAATGTTTCATCAAGAGGCCTTTTCTCTTAGTCTTTCTTGATCGTGAGTCAGCTGACCAAACCTAGATACTGAACTGTGTTTTCATAGGTCCACACAAGAAATGATTTTGTCATACAACGATTACCTGCATTTAGGGTGAACTCAATGCTGCCTGTTTAGTAAGTCATTCCACACAAGCAAACGGAAGACATGCACGAATCTATACGTGTAGCACCACCCACTTCCAGCAAGTATGCCTCTAACAGGGAAGTTGTCATCACAGATCGGTCACACGAAATTCTGCGTTGGGGCATATAAGGCCACCCAGCAGCTGGCTCACTCACAGTATTTTCTTTGTTGGTTTCTACAGTAGAACCTCACTAATTCATCCCCTATGGGACTGGGAGCATGGTATCGACACAAAAAAGATAGGATTATCATAGGAACATGCATCACAATACAGTACAGTACAACTTTTAATGTTCAACTGGAAATACTGTCTGAAGTATTGATCCATATTAAGACAGTAACAAAATGAAAAGAAAAATCTGTATCTTACAGTAAAATAATTTTACTGTAAGTGAAAGTCTGACATGCGTAAATACTTTATCACTATACTGCATTGACACACAACCAATTTGCATTTAACACTTTTAAAACATGGGAAATCACAAGGTATAAACAAAATTCTTCTGGTCTTAAAAAGTCTGTAATGCCCTTTTGCTTGGTAGATGAGAACTTTGATTTTACCGCTATATTCTGCCATTTCCTAATCCACAAAATGTCTATTGGGGTAGACCTAGAGTTTTGTCCAATGTACTGAAGGGCTATATTAAATGCATTTTCAGGATCTGTATGTGATACTCGAGCTGTAGGTTCATTGTCTTCATCATCTTTCTCATTCTCATTGGTTGTTCGAGTTACAATGTCAATGAGTTGGTCATCAATTAATTATGTTCCTGCTGTGTAGTAACATCAGCTGCATCGATTCACTCACTCATGTCTCTGGGTGTAAGGTCCACTTGTAAAGAAAACATCACATGTTTGTGTTTAGCTGGTGCCATAATTTAGTTTTACACATTTTAACAAATAAGAGGAAAACCGTCACTAATTTAGAAAAAAATGTGTGCACAATAATTCTTATTGATTGAGTTAGAAGAAAGTTACTTCATACTAAAAGTAACCAAACTATCACACCTAGCAACGGACAACTATCACACCTAGCAATGGACAACTATCTACTAACCCACTTCGTACATGATAGCCATTGACAAGTATAGTCCTGACTGTAGCAGTGGCCTGCTTAGGTAAACAAACATTGTAAATGGGATGGTCAAACTAATTGGGGTGTCGGACTATGTGAGATTGGATTAGCGAAGTACTACTATTACCCAACTAAGCCTCTAAAGAAAATTACGATCACCACTGCTATTTACCTGCCCTGTTTCACAGTTGGGTTTGGATAATTACTGCCATACTTTCCAATTTTCTGGATGATGGGCCAATTATCTACACTCCATGAGCTGGTATAACATTTCCATTTATTGCTTCTATTTGCTGAGATGGTGATTTTCAGCACCGTAAGACTGACTTGGAACATTGCTTAATATTATGATTTCAATACCTGTGCACAATGTGATAGTTGTGCTTGGCCTTAACACTAATTTCAGTTGGGAACTATTATTGTTTGTTTTTGTGGAGTACTATACAATTTAATCTGTTGTTACAGAATGCTAATTTTGATTTTAATAAACATTTGTTGGCTATACGGTACAAGTTACAACAGCACGGTTCTGCAAAACACAAATATATAAATAACGTATTAAATAAAATTAAAAAGGAAAGACAAGCCAATTTCTACGCAGCCTCACACATATAAGAAATGTGATACAATAGGAATATAACACATGATTGGCCCCAAAGTTTCACGTTTGAGTGTTTGTTTTTCTGAGGCATGAAGAGGGGTCACTAGCAGCTCAAAAGGAGGCAGCCAGTTTACTGGTTAGGAATGTGGGAGGGAGTACTGGCAGATGCCCTGAGTCACATCCCTAGTCTATGCATCAGTGACACTGCCTCCCTTATTCCTAGCCAGTAAATTGGCTGCCTCCCTCTGACCCGCTAGCTACCCACTCCCAAACCCATGACTTACCTGCTACCTCTCTCCCTCCCTCAACCCACTGCACCCCATACAACCTCTACTCCACCCTCTTCCAACTGCTGAGCTGCAATCCTGGCATTGTGCATCCAGCTGGCACTAGGTAGGGGCACAAGTGTGTGTGTGTGTGTGTGTGTGTGTGTGTGTGTGTGTGTGTGTGTGTGTGTGTGTACTCCAACTTGAGAAAGGAATCATTCTGAAAGCTAAGAAGTTTTCTTTCCTTTTTGTGTGAGTCTCTCAATGACTCAAACCTTTTGCTTTTTGGTGGGTGCCCTCCTTACTCCTACGATAATACAGCACTACAGTATTCAAACTAACCTTTACATCAATGACATCTTTACCTTATTAGCAGCTTCGACTTCTGACAACGTAATTTAAAAGGAAACTGGAAGATGAACCTCTGCTCTGTGAGACTGAAGAATCTGTGCGTTTTTTGCTAATGTCTTTTCAATTTTGAAAAGGGAGGAAATCAACCACTCATTCATAGTCACTATCAGAGTTGGTGTTTTTCCAGTTACGACAAAGGAACATCAGCTATGACCTTGGACACTGAAACATGTCAGCAGGTCACTGAAACATCTCAGCACTGTCCTGTTATGATCCCTCTCAGTATGAAGCCGGCTTTCTGGAACTGATGGAAATTTATAACAAATGAACACTGTAATCTCTCCCCATGTGGTATACAGTAAGACATTCAAGACGTACCTACTATGGGAGTACGAACTTTAGCTTTTTAGAGGAGCTGTCTTCCTTCTTAACTCTAAAGCAACTAATAAAATAGAAATTAGAAATTTTTTAGGGCAAGAAAGAAATAAACAATATTAAAGTTACTGCAAAATGGTCTCTTACAAATGGAATTCTCCATTAATGAAACTCTGCTTAGATTCTCTGTATCTACAGTACCTGAACCACGTAAGTTAGGGGCATATTCAGCCAAATCAACAGCACGTAACCACTCCATGACACGATGATTTGTCCATAGAGCAACTTCTTGTGGTGTTGGTTGACTGCTTTCATCTGGCAATGATCTTCTTTTGAGGCAATCAGGCTCAAAGTTATGATCTCTTAGAACCTGAAAACAACAACATTATTACAAAATTAATAACGGATAATTTAATGTTTCAAAGAGTGTTACATCCTAGGAACAGTAACAAATAACTGATGGATGCATTGGACAATTAAAAATTCATTAGTTACAAATGATGTAAAAATATTAAGGGAAGTGGATTAGTAGGTTAAAAAGTAAAATAACAGCAACTGTATTATAGGATGAAGGTTTGTACAATGGAGGAAAGAGTGAAAACTACTAACAATATCTAGGATTGTTATCTGTCATCTTTCACCTCTGGCAATGTTTCTTTATGTGAAAAATGCCAAGCTACACCATGGTTCAGAGTTCATCTTAAATTGTAGGTCCCCATATCATAGGCTGGGTAAAACAGTTTAAAGGACAGAGGAAGACAATGGCATAACATCTCTGATAGGACCTATAGTACATAATGATTGGCAAATGTGCCCTCTAAGATGTGGCTCAAGAACAATATGAACTGTTGATCAGTGGAGGACAGGATGAATCCTTGTTTAACAGCTGACCATTCGCAACTTCCCTCTCCAGTGTATCCTGGATACATGCTGTAGGATTCTTAACTAGTGACCTTGCTTACTATTCCTTGTATTTGATGCTTTCTTTAACATGTACGAAATTTGTTGACTAGATTAGCTCAGACTAGATGGACATTATTGTCCACGAAAAAGAAATATGAACCAACTGCACATCTAAAAATTATACATGTAGCTGCAGTACGTAATACTTCTTCCTATGGCCACTAACAGTATTTATGTGACCACTAACAAAGGTGTGAAGCTGCAAAGCTCATCAAGCATGACTTAATTCCACACCAGGGCCATACTACAATCATATTGGTCTCTTTCCAAGATGTTTCCAGTCAGATGAATTTACAGCAAGAATAATTCTGTAAACTGAAGTAGGATTCATCTGTTAAAAGTACTTCCCACCATTCATTCATGACCCCTTCTCAGTGCTGCTGATTCCATTATGAAGAAAGAGTTGTCTCTGCACTACTATAGGCATGACACAGGCACTGAATATAAGCAGACGCACAAATGCTCTGAGTCCCTGACCTGCACCTGTTGGCTATCTGCAGTTTCTCTGCCAGCTGTAATCTCTGTGCACAATAATTTTGTAGCCATAAGCTGGTCTTGCTGTGAAGTTATTACTCCTTGTCAAACTGTCATTAGGTCTACACATCGGTCCTGTCATAAAGTGATTGCATTTAATCAAACAAATATTTGCTACAGAGAACATTTACTGGGTTCCACACTGTTGCAAAAACCTTGAAATGACAATCTTTGATACATTCAATGCTACTGAAACCTTGATCAATCTCTGACCAGCATCAAAACATCTGTGGATTTTATCCAGTAAAATAGGGTCCACAAAGTAATTTTGGGATATTACAAGGTAAACTTCACCAAAAGACTACACTTTGGCATAACAGAAGTCCAGATTCAACTGACATCTTGGGTCTAACGCACCGATTCTGATGTTATAGTAAAAAAATTAATAAATACCAGTGTTTCAAGACATTCTAATTATAGCTTCAGGTTATAGTGCTACACAAATTTGCATGTGTTCATTGTAGGTTATCAGAGCCCAAGTAGTGAAATGTTCATTCATTTTATGCAACAGAATCTTTTCCCGTATTTTACATTAACTAAAAGTACTTAGTGGTTCGCTGGAAGGAATCAGAACAATTATGAGTACCTAGTACTTCATTATGACAACAGTACATTCTTTTCTAAGGCATTTCAACTCACCTGAATTCCTCTCCGTAAACTAGCAACATGAAGGCTAGAAGTAACATGCAGCAAAGCAAGATCTTGCTCAGCAAGCCGGTGAAGCACGCGGCCATCCACCCTTGCTGCTAAGAATACCTCTTTGTGCTGAGGCAAACCAGCATCATCCAGCCACCGCAAAACCCATGCAGAGTCTAGGTGCCCAGCTGCTGCCAGCAGGGGATCAGCACGAGCAGCAGGGCTCTCAGATACTGAAGCCAGTGCCAACAGCAGCTTTTTTCGGTGCAGTGGGTTCTGTAACATGAACATTAATATTTGTGGTGTCTCTAATACAATAAGCATTTGACAGGAGACCTAAATCTGCACAAGCAGCAGGGCTCTCAGATACTGAAGCCAGTGCCAACAGCAGCTTTTTTCGGTGCAGTGGGTTCTGTAACATGAACAGTAATATTTGTGGTGTCTCTAATACAATAAGCATTTGACAGGAGACCTAAATCTCTTTCAATGCAGTGATATGTATATAGTCTGTTTCATATTAATGTCAAATGTTCATGATCTCTCAATAACAATGCTCTCTCTCGATACTAGGAAAGTCATTGTCTGAAGAAAATGTACTTCACACTTCTACAAAAATTTAAATGAAATTAATGTTACAATACCAGGAACTTTTGAACAACCAAGTACTTTCCTTAGCTTTAGTGTTCATCACGAAAGGACCTTCACAAAATCTCACAAATGTCAAACAGATTTCACAGGCTGGGTAAAACAGTTTAAAGGTCAGAGGAAGGCAATGGCATAGCACCTCTGATAGGACCTATGGTACATAATAAATGGCAAATGTACCCTCTAAGATGTGGTTCACGAATTCTATCAACAGCCAATCAGTGAAGGACAGGGTGAATCCTTGTTGGCAGCTACCTGTTTGCAATTTCTCTCTCCAGTGTATCCTGAACACATTCTGTAGGATTCTTAATTAGTGACCTCACTGACTACTTGTATTTGATTACTTCTTTCACTTGTGCGAAATTCATTGTCTAGAGTAGCTCAAAGTAGGTAGAAATTACTGTCCATGAGAGGGAAATGTGAATGGACTCCACATCTGAAAAAATAAGCATGTAGTTGCAGTACATAATATCTTTTCCTATGGTCATTAACAGTATTTATCTGATGACTAACAAAAGTGTGAAGCTGCAAACACTCATCAACCCTCATGTAATTCCACACCAGGGCCACACTACCACGATACTAGTCCCTTTCCAAGGCGTTTCCACTGAGATGAATTTAGAGAAAGAATAATTCTGTAACCTGTAATAGGATTCACCTGTGAAAAGTACATCCCACCACTCACTCATAGCCCCACCTCCATGTTGCTGACTCCACAATGAATAGGGTTTTATCTACTCTAGTATAAGCAGCACATGCACACTGAGTATAAGGCAGACAGACAACTGCTCTGAGTCTCTGAAATACAATTGTTGGTTATTTTATCTCCCCTGGCAGCTGTAAGCTCTGCAGACAATGATGTAGACATTGTTGAACTGTATCATGCTGCTAGGGCCATATGTTGGTCCTGTTATGAAGTCATTACTCCTAGTCAGACTGTCGTGCATTCAAGTTTGTATGTTGGTCCTGTCAGTAGGAATTCAAATAAAAACTAACATCAATAAAAGATATCAGTCCTTGAATTCCCACTTGTGCCATCTAATCAAGAATAGAGATCATTCATTTTGTTAAAAGGTTCTATTGCTAATATGAAGTTACTCTATCTTAATAAAATCTGAAATTGGCACTAGTCAAAATCTGAAATTGGCACTGGTCCTTTGAAAGAACATGACTATGTGGTCACATGTTCAAAAAAGTTTTATTAAAAAATCAAATAAATGTTTTTCTCACTCTATTTCTCCACTGTATTACGAATTTCTTGTATTTGCATTATCTTTTTGTTATGTCATAAGACTTTGCCAGTATCCAGAAAAGTGTTTTTCTTACTAAGTTCCAGTTAAAGGAATTAAATGTTCCATGGATTTCTCTTGTGCAATGGTTGTGTTTTATAGGATTCATTTACAACAACGTTTTTCAATAATTTTTTTCTGCAAATGTTACTGTCATGCAAACTCGTGTGCTTTCAATATTCTTCTTGCAGGCAGGTGCAGTCATCTCTCCCCCTCCACTTACCCAAATATGAGTGTATCCCCCTTTAAATATGTATCCTCAATGCAAGAAACACGCCATTCTTGTCTAATGTTTCTGGTTTCTGCTGGTTTCACATTCTTTGCACTTAATTCAATGGAGTTCTTAAATTTTCTTGAACATAATCATTAAACAAGTACTAACTGAGCCAACACAACAGTGGTCTGGCTATGGTGCTTCCTTCTTGTTATGCTTCAGCTTACAGTTTTACCTGTGTCATTACTGTTTCTTTGAAAACATCAAATGTTACATCTTTTTCGTGTGCGATCAAAACTTTTTGCAATCACTTTTGAGAAAGCTACCATAACTAGGCTCATTCATCATCACTTGTTTGTACGAAAGATAATTCATCACTGGCAAACTAATAATTAACTTACCTGCTGTCTTTATGGAATTTTTACTAGGCCATGTACATTTCAAAGTGAAAACATCATCAGAACTTCCTATTGTTACATGAGAACTTTCACAGCCCTGTCAACATGCTAAGAATGACTGTTTGTGTGTTGCAGATATATCATTCCCACAGATGAAGTGAATTGACTATTTTGTGCATGATGACCTGTTTCCATTCACAGCTTTGACCACTGTTTCATTTCTGTTATTTAAGGATGGAAGAAAGTTTCATACACAGTAACAAGACACACAGAATCATCTGGATTCTTTACAAAATAGTCCAGACATACACTTTCTTAACGAGTAATTAACAAATGCAATAGCTATGTCTCATTAAACTTACTCATGGTTAATTCTTCATGTAAAATGTAATACTCTCTTCATTCTGTTACTGTTATGATGGTGGTGAGCAATTTAAAAACCAAGGAGTTCTTAATTCCTAGACACACTGTGTTCTGAAGAACCGACATTGCGTACTCTAATACCATGACCTCCTATCTCCCAATGCAGACTGACTTTTACTGGCTACACTGGATAAGTATTAACTTCCATTTGGCTCCTGCTAACCCTTGTTATGTGAATTCATGCTTTTGCTTTATACAAAACAGAATATTACATTGAAAGATGTATAAAAATTAATACTGTCGCATCGTAACTACAATCAAGTCTAAATCCAAAAGCAGTGTCATCAATGAAATACGACATTTAGCACTGAAAGTATGTCATCAAGGACATCAAAGTACAAACTGAAGAGAACTGCCTGTTGGACAGAGAGTGTTGCAATTTATGCAGACTTGAAATACAACAACAATATACAAACATTACAAAACAAGACATTTCAAGAACCTTCAGACTTGGAATGGCAACCTGCGGCACACCAGCCAACGACATCTACTGCTACTCCACATTGCTTCAGTACAGCTCACACCAATATACTGGTAGCCAATAAAATTTTGCTATGCATTTTCCCGTCCACTTTTAAAAAATGATTATGAAAACTATAACAGAATAAAATAGTTTGAAAAAAGGTTCAGATGAAAATGAAATTGTTTCATTTTCCACGTAATTTTAAATTTAAGTTCTCAAAAATTACTTAACCTGTACTGCTAGACAATATCATGTGGTTCATTTAACTTCAAATAATTGTCAAAACAGGTGGTATGTGCAGCCCACTAGTGTGGTAAGAAATGATGAGGGGGGATGAGGAGGGGCTTAATTAAAATGTGGCATCATAAAAATATAATAATAATATTACAATAAAAATACAATTTATCAATACTGAATAATCATTGCAAATCCTGGAATAACATAATTTTAGGGCATTGTAAAGATTACTCTTCTGAATAAGTCATGTAAAAATATTGAGGTTTACAATTTATGAATGACAGTTTTGGGCTTAATAACAAACGGAGGGGTATCTGTTGAGAGGCCAGACAAACGTGTGGTTCCTGAAGAGGGGCAGCAGCCTTTTCAGTAGTTGCAAGGGCAACAGTCTAGATGATTGACTGATCTGGCCTTGTAACACTAACCAAAACGGCCTTGCTGTGCTGGTACTGCGAACGGCAGAAAGCAAGGGGAAACTACAGCCGTAATTTTTCCCGAGGGCATGCAGCTTTACTGTATGATTACATGATGATGGCGTCCTCTTGGGTAAAATATTCCGGAGGTAAAATAGTCCCCCATTCAGATCTCCGGGCGGGGACTACTCAAGAGGATGTCGTTATCAGGAGAAAGAAAACTGGCGTTCTACGGATCGGAGCGTGGAATGTCAGATCCCTTAATCGGGCAGGTAGGTTAGAAAATTTAAAAAGGGAAATGGATAGGTTGAAGTTAGATATAGTGGGAATTAGTGAAGTTCGGTGGCAGGAGGAACAAGACTTCTGGTCAGGTGACTACAGGGTTATAAACACAAAATCAAATAGGGGTAATGCAGGAGTAGGTTTAATAATGAATAGGAAAATAGGAATGCGGGTAAGCTACTACAAACAGCATAGTGAACGCATTATTGTGGCCAAGATAGATACGAAGCCCACGCCTACTACAGTAGTACAAGTTTATATGCCAACTAGCTCTGCAGATGACGAAGAAATTGAAGAAATGTATGATGAAATAAAAGAAATTATTCAGATTGTGAAGGGAGACGAAAATTTATTAGTCATGGGTGACTGGAATTCGAGTGTAGGAAAAGGGAGAGAAGGAAACATGGTAGGTGAATATGGATTGGGGGACAGAAATGAAAGAGGAAGCCGCCTGGTCGAATTTTGCACAGAGCACAATATAATTATAACTAACACTTGGTTTAAGAATCATGAAAGAAGGTTGTATACATGGAAGAACCCTGGAGATACTAAAAGGTATCAGATAGATTATATAATGGTAAGACAGAGATTTAGGAACCAGGTTTTGAATTGTAAGACATTTCCAGGGGCAGATGTGGACTCTGACCACAATCTATTGGTTATGACCTGTAGATTAAAACTGAAGAAACTGCAAGAAGGTGGGAATTTAAGGAGATGGGACCTGGATAAACTAAAAGAACCAGAGGTTGTACAGAGATTCAGGGAGAGCATAAGGGAGCAATTGACAGGAATGGGGGAAATAAATACAGTAGAAGAAGAATGGGTAGCTTTGAGGGATGAAGTAGTGAAGGCAGCAGAGGATCAAGTAGGTAAAAAGACGAGGGCTAGTAGAAATCCTTGGGTAACAGAAGAAATATTGAATTTAATTGATGAAAGGAGAAAATATAAAAATGCAGTAAGTGAAACAGGCAAAAAGGAATACAAACGTCTCAAAAATGAGATCGACAGGAAGTGCAAAATGGCTAAGCAGGGATGGCTAGAGGACAGATGTAAGGATGTAGAGGCCTATCTCACTAGGGATAAGATAGATACCGCCTACAGGAAAATTAAAGAGACCTTTGGAGATAAGAGAACGACTTGTATGAATATCAAGAGCTCAGATGGAAACCCAGTTCTAAGCAAAGAAGGGAAAGCAGAAAGGTGGAAGGAGTATATAGAGGGTCTATACAAGGGCGATGTACTTGAGGACAATATTATGGAAATGGAAGAGGATGTAGATGAAGATGAAATGGGAGATATGATACTGCGTGAAGAGTTTGACAGAGCACTGAAAGACCTGAGTCGAAACAAGGACCCCGGAGTAGACAATATTCCATTGGAACTACTGACGGCCGTGGGAGAGCCAGTCCTGACAAAACTCTACCATCTCGTGAGCAAGATGTATGAAACAGGCGAAATACCCTCAGACTTCAAGAAGAATATAATAATTCCAATCCCAAAGAAAGCAGGTGTTGACAGATGTGAAAATTACCGAACTATCAGCTTAATAAGTCACAGCTGCAAAATACTAACACGAATTCTTTACAGACGAATGGAAAAACTAGTAGAAGCCAACCTCGGGGAAGATCAGTTTGGATTCCGTAGAAACACTGGAACACGTGAGGCAATACTGACCTTATGACTTATCTTAGAAGAAAGATTAAGGAAAGGCAAACCTACGTTTCTAGCATTTGTAGACTTAGAGAAAGCTTTTGACAATGTTGACTGGAATACTCTCTTTCAAATTCTAAAGGTGGCAGGGGTAAAATACAGGGAGCGAAAGGCTATTTACAATTTGTACAGAAACCAGATGGCAGTTATAAGAGTCGAGGGACATGAAAGGGAAGCAGTGGTTGGGAAGGGAGTAAGACAGGGTTGTAGCCTCTCCCCGATGTTGTTCAATCTGTATATTGAGCAAGCAGTAAAGGAAACAAAAGAAAAATTCGGAGTAGGTATTAAAATTCATGGAGAAGAAATAAAAACTTTGAGGTTCGCCGATGACATTGTAATTCTGTCAGAGACAGCAAAGGACTTGGAAGAGCAGTTGAATGGAATGGACAGTGTCTTGAAAGGAGGATATAAGATGAACATCAACAAAAGCAAAACAAGGATAATGGAATGTAGTCTAATTAAGTCGGGTGATGCTGAGGGAATTAGATTAGGAAATGAGGCACTTAAAGTAGTAAAGGAGTTTTGCTATTTGGGGAGCAAAATAACTGATGATGGTCGAAGTAGAGAGGATATAAAATGTAGGCTGGCAATGGCAAGGAAAGCGTTTCTGAAGAAGAGAAATTTGTTAACATCGAGTATAGATTTAAGTGTCAGGAAGTCATTTCTGAAAGTATTCGTATGGAGTGTAGCCATGTATGGAAGTGAAACATGGAGGATAAATAGTTTGGACAAGAAGAGAATAGAAGCTTTCGAAATGTGGTGCTACAGAAGAATGCTGAAGATTAGATGGGTAGATCACATAACTAATGAGGAAGTATTGAATAGGATTGGGGAGAAGAGAAGTTTGTGGCACAACTTGACCAGAAGAAGGGATCGGTTGGTAGGACATGTTCTGAGACATCAAGGGATCACCAATTTAGTATTGGAGGGCAGCGTGGAGGGTAAAAATCGTAGAGGGAGACCAAGAGATGAATACACTAAGCAGATTCAGAAGGATGTAGGTTGCAGTAGGTACTGGGAGATGAAAAAGCTTGCACAGGATAGAGTAGCATGGAGAGCTGCATCAAACCAGTCTCGGGACTGAAGACCACAACAACAACAACAAATTTTAACAGTTTAACACATTTTGCAACTGTTACAATTTTTTATCATCAACAGGCTGCTTGCAAATTACCTATTACTATGAGCTTTAAATACATTCACTGCCTATTTATTTTGGAGGAAGACATAACTCGTATGGAGAGTAAAAAGGATTTACAGTTAAAATTATTTTGTGATTTTCAGTTAAAATTATTCTGATATTATTAATTTCACATCTGAACGACACACTATGTGTTTTAAGAAGTACCAACTGTTTCCTGTTGTGGATACACAATTTTATCAGTTCACAGATAGTTCCTCTAATACTCAGTTTCCACAACTCACCAAGTAGTATGATGATGTTAAAATAGTAATTTGCGCTAGATTGCATGGTTCTATTTTGTTAAACAAGCACTGCTGCACGAAAACTATTTTGCATGTTACAGTACACGCTACTTCCAAAATTTCTGTTGGTTTCTCTCTACCTTTTTTATGCCCCAGTAAAATAGCACAAATTATTTCATGGGTGGCCCAAAACTGACTTTTGTAACAGATCATGAGACTTCCAACTTTAACTAATAGTGGTTTTTTTCGCATTACTTACTGTGCATAAGAATGCCTCATGCACCTGGATATTTATCTGTATCCTGATTTCATATAAGTTGGCAATTCCTGCTGAAGCTGGCAATTCTACATTTACATGTACACACATACTCCACAAGCCAGCATACAATGCATAGCAGAGGGCACCTTGTACCACTACTACTCAATTCCATACCTATTCCACTCACAAACACAGCAAGAGAAAACAACTGTCTATTTGTCTCCATACAAACCCTATTTTCTCTTATGCTGCCTTTGCAGTAACAGTTACAAATGCCTTTTCTATAAATTTTCTCAGTAGTGCTTCATGAAAAGAATCTCTTTCCTCCAAGAATTCCCATTTAAGTTGACAAAGCATTTCCGTAATACTTGCTTGATGATCAAACATACAGGTAACAGGTCTAGCAGCATGTTTCTGAACTGCTTTGGTGTATTCCTTTGATCTGACCTATTGGGGATCCTACACACTTCAGCAGTATCCAAGCTGGCTACCACCCACTCCTGGCACCCGATCCACTCTCAGTGCTTGCATCTGCTCCCAAAGTATGCAACTGTAAACCTAAACTCCATCCAGAGAGTAAACTCCATCGACAGAATCCATCGACATCCACAATGGTGGTCTAGATGCAGTAAAGAGGGGTGTAGGGGATTGGCACATCACTCCCAACCACTATCACTTTTTGCGAGCTGGAGCAAATTGATGCCAATTAAGGAGTCACTTCACCGATCCACTAATCGGTGAGGTGGCTCCTTAGTTGGCATCATGAGGCTGAGTGCACCCAATTCCAGTTCTCTAACCAAGGAAAAATTCCAGGCAATACCGCAAATCGAAGACAGGTCCTCCACATGGCAATTAGGCGCACTGACCACTCAACTGCAGGAGTTTGCAACTGCTCCCAAAGTTTGCTTGCGGCAACACCCAAAGTTTGTACACAACTGCACATAAAATTTGAAAAATCACTCAGACTTCAAAAATCACTTGAAGCTGATTAGTTCAGTGCATATGTGCCATTTTCTGTGGGTGCTTATTTATTTCTTAATATATGTCAGCAATGTCTTAGCTTGCATGGTTGTTTTCTTTTGTAGGCTTGAAGGATAGAAAGCAAGATACTTTTTCTTTTTTTTCTTTTTTTTCAGTATCATTCTTTGGTTTCTTATCTTGAAATCTACCACGAATACATGTTTTATATATTTATCCTTTTTAACAGATGCACTGGTAGCACTAGTGTATACTAATAAATAACTGGAAAATATATGACACAACCAAAAATAAATTCTTTGCTACTACTGATTCTCACTTGGTAAATAAGGACTTCATAAACTTAGGGTGGACTACACATGCACAAATCATTCTGCTCTGTTTTACCGAACTAGCTAGAAATCTAGATGATGTTTCTAAACAATGCATTAATTCTGCTTCAAAACTTAGTAGTTACATTAAACTATGTTAGGGTACCAAAAGTAAGTAGAATTCAAAATAACTAATGAAGTTAACTGCTTGCATTGAATGTTTGCTTGTGATGTCTTTCTGAAAATAAACAACAAAGATTTTCAATCGTCTCTGTTACCGAACTTTTCAGTCTTCTATTTTTAAAGCATGTGGCTTACAACTGTATCCACTCTCCCTTTCCCAGTCAATTAAGTAGAAAATTGAGTAATCATTAATAAGAATTTGTACAGTCCATTTAAATCAAGATGTTGATTAACTCTAAAATAAAGTCTTTATGTTTTCTATTTAATCTTCATGAAATATCTCAATGGCAAAATTCAACTTCATTCTTTCATTTTCCTGTCCAGAGCTTCTGCTGCTATGGTACCCACATTCTAATCACAAAAATTTGTGAAAACCCTAACCTTTATTCCAAGCTCCTTTTCAATCTCTTGCTGTGATGCGGCCAACAGTTGTGCACCACTCTTGACCCACCGCTTTGCCTCAATAGCGTAGCATTCTAAGCCCATTTCTGTCAACCAGCGGGCAACGGAGTCACTATCCCATTGAGCAAAAGGTCCATCAGGCCTGTAAAATAAAACCACAGTTACACTTTATCAAACACAGAACTGGCATCAGCTTAAAACATTATGTCCCTCTGTGACACACAAACCTAATGCATCTAGAACTACATGAAAATGAAGACGGCCTGTTATACAGAAAAATCCAAGAGACAGAGATCTAAGAGAAAGCATTAGTATACACAAAAGTAAAAACTTACTCTTACCAGTAGTATTCAAAATAAAGCTACACCTGTGAATGTTCTGGATTCTGTCAGCCTGTTCAGTTGTATTTCTGATTACTATTTTTCTGTAAAAGTGCTTATTTACAGAACTCCATTTCCATTGTTTTATTTATTGTTAAATTATTTAAGAATTTGTCCCTCTAGTACAATAACTCTTTCAGAACTGCTGGAAAAATGTTATACAATGAAGTCCAGCTAAATGTCCATCATATCACAATACTAACTCCAGTAGCATGTGTCCATGAAACGGTGCTTGTGAGGCGTGGTGCCTTATATTGCTCCTGTCTAGAGCCTGTGTATCGGTAGAATGACTCATAGGTGCATGGTCTGAAGCGGGTTCAGTTGAGTATGTAGTTCTAATTTACATCCACCAGAGTACAGTAGCAGACAGAGACATTCAAGAAACAGGTCAAGAGAATGTTTTTTGAATTGTTCTGTTTATTTCTTGAAGACTTTTTTTATTTATGTTTGTACAGTTTTGTATATGCTTTTACTAGTGTGAATGATGCGTGAATGTGGTCTAAAGTACATATGTAGATCATTGTTCTACTAATGAACGCTGTAGTGTGAACAAGTTTTAAGACAGTGTGAATGCAGACGATAGGGAATTTTGTATCATTATATGTTAAGTAAGTTTATGGTAAAAAGAAAGCTATTTGAGTGTAAATGAAAATAGTTAATAACATAAAGTATAAACAAAATATCAGAATATTAAATATTTATTTTGGGAAAAATTACAGTTCAAAAGTTTGTTATTTGTTGATTGGTTATTCACGAAAAGCGCGGACTAACGTGGGAGAATACTGGTTCTCTATTGGCCTTAAAGAAAACTCACCAATCAGAACAGAGTATTCTTTGCACATCTTTTCTCTTGGAGATAAAGAATGCTTACAGCAATCTAGGCAGTTGGAGCCCAGCATTTCAATGGTATGGTCACGTGTAGTACGAGCTCCGAAGTAAGTTATGATTTGCCAGTTTTAGTTGTGCTACATGCCTCAAAAGTGCTTTAAAGTGAAGCCATATTTATTCCAGTGTTGTTTTTTTTTTATTAAGAAAGTATGGATTTTTTTGTACATGAGAAAAGACAGTAATTCTGCATGGCATATTGAGCAAAAACCTGAATGCATTACACACTGATAAACTTAATAGTGTGGTGAGCATTTTCATTTAAGAACAATCTGTGTTTAGTAGCTGTTCAGATTTCGGGAAATACATTAGCATAAATTTGCTAATGTGAATGAAAGGGTTTGTGCATAACTGTGTTAGGATTAGCACGGGCTTGGCAGTGAACCTGTAATTCTAAACTTCAGAATATACCGAAGTTCTGCCAGTATTTCCACCTTTCATTCAAAATTAAGACCTTTTCCCAATTTTTAGAATAGTTACATTGTATACAGCCTGGTGCGAGTTGCAGTACAGAAGGTTTCTGCTTGGCTTTCCTACGGCTATCTGCTGCAATGAGTTCACAGATAGGTGCAGGTAAAACGACAAAAATGAACTACTCCGCTGCACATGGTGCATCTGTGCCAGGAAAACAGTTAAAAAGCCATAGTACATAGAAACCGTGGTTGAGAGAAATTTTGTGAAAGATCATATACTGAATGATAATGAAAACTTAGTGCATTGGTATATGCAGATAATTGAACGGAACCCATTTCGAGTCACCAGAGAGACTTACAAGAAAGAAGATGATGCTACACAGTCACAATAACAACAAGAGGACATCGAAGCAGCAGATGGTCATAGCTATATCAACGAGCAGCAGTACGGAAGGGCAGTACTGCCAACTTACACGACGAGCAGGGACCAAATTTTGCACTTAAGAAATCATTCAAGCAGGATGATACTACAAACATACCTTCATTTGACCACAGCACACACTCATGTACGGAGGGTGTACTAAAAGGCATCCCTGTATAGAGGAGTAACTGCAAGAGTAAATAATAGGTAAGTTGCCAGGTCTGGGTGGAATCCAATTTGGTTTTACAAAGAGTACTCTACAGCACTGGCACCATATTTAGCTTGCATTTATCATGAATTTCCTGACCAGTGCAAAGTCCCAAGCGACTGAAAAAAAAAGCACAGGTGACATTTGAATATAAGACTGGTAAGAGAACTGACCCCCAAAAATTACAGACCAATCTCCTTAACATCAGTACGCTGCAGAATTCTTGAACAAATATAATACAGTTCCTTGAGATGGAAAGCTTTTGTCCACAAATCAGCATGTTTTAGAAAGCATCACTGGTGTGAAACTCAGCTTCCCCTCTTCTCAGATGATATATGGTGAACTATGGATGACGGACTACAGGCAAATTCCATATTCCTAGATTTCCAAAAAGCACTTGACATGGTGCCCCAATGCAGGCTGTTAACAAAGGTATGAGCATACGTAATAGGTTCCCTTATATGTGAGTGGCTTGAATACTTCTTAAAATACAATATCATCGATGGCAGGTATTCAGAGACAAGGGTGTCACCAGGAGCGCCCCATGGAATTGTGATAGGATCACTATTATTTTCTGTATACATAAATGACCTAACAGACAGGGTGAGCAGCAATCTGCAGCTGTTTGCTGGAAAGGTAGGTGGTTCCCTACCCTCTGACTCCTACCCTTGTAACTGCCTGCGGTGTAAACGTGTGAAAGCACCCACGAGATTTGGCAACTAATGTGCCTACACTGTGAAGCCGTCTATGTGGGAATGACCAGCAACAAACTGTCCATTCGCATGAACGGACACAGGCAGACAGTGTTTGTTGGTAATGAGGATCACTCAGTGGTTAAACATGCCTTGGTGCACGGCCAGCACATATTGGCGCAGAGTTACACCGTCTGGGTTATCTGGATACTTCCCACTGGCACCAACCTATCAGAACTCTGGAGATGGGAACTTCACTTTCAATATATTCTCTCTTCCCGTTACCCACCAGGCCTCAACCTCCACTAATTTCAAGTTGCCACCCCTCGTTCCTCACCTGTCATTCAACAACATCTTTGCCTCTGTACTTCCACCTCGACTGACATCTCTGTCCAACCTCTTTGCATTTACATATGTCTGCCTGTGTCTGTATATGTGCAGATGGATGTGCGCGCGCGCAAGTGTATACCTGTCCTTTTTCCCCCCTAAAGTAAGTCTTTCCGCTCCCGGATTGGAATGACTCCTTACCCTCTCCCTTAAAACCCACATCCTTTCGTCTTTCCCTCTCCTTCCCTCTTTCCTGATGAAGCAACCAGGGGTTGTGAAAGCTTGAATATTTGTGTGTGTGTTTGTGTTTTTTATTGTGTCTATCAACATACCAACCCTTTCTCGTTTGGTAAGTTGAAAAACGTAAGTTAACGCAGATGAGTAGTGTGCTACTAGACAGAATCAGGTCGATTAAATATCTAGGTGTAATGGTGCAAAGTGACATAAAATGGAATGAGCATGTAAAGACTGTAGTGGGGAAGATGAAGGGTCAACTTCAGTTTGTTGGGAGAGTTTTAGGGAAGCGTGGATCGAGACTGTATATACACTAGTACTCTTGAGTACTGCTAGAATCCCAAACAGGTCAGATTAAAACAAACACTGAAGCAATTCACATGCAGACTGGCAGAGTTGTAACCAGTAGGTTTGATCAATATGCAAGTATTAAGGAGATACTTATGGAACTCAAATGGGAATCCCTGGAGGGAAGGTGAAGTTTTTGAGGAACACTACTCATAAAATTTAGACACACGGGTTTTAAAGCTGACTGCAAAACAATCCTCTGTCGCCAATGTACATTTCACCTAAGGACCATGAAGAAAAGGTATTCCGAAATTCCACTGCCCACCAAATCTATCCAATAGCCTCGTCCATCACCAATCCATGGCTGCTCCCAACCTCTTGCCTCAAGGGTCATATTCAAAAACTTAGATGCAAGACTTGCCCTCTAAATCATCTAGTCTAGTCTGGTCACAAGCATTGAAGATAGGACTATCTGTGAAAGCATTCATGTGATTTACAAACTAAGCTACAACCACTGTACTGTGTTCTACAGGGGCATGACAAACAGGCTGTCGGCCCACATGAATGGCGACCAACAAATTGATGCCACGAGATCACCCAGTTGCTGAGCATGCTGCCCAACGCTATGTTTTCCCAATGCTATGTTCTTCACTGTAATGACTGCTTCACAGCCTGTGTTATCTGGATCCTTCCTATAAACACTAGCTTTTCTGAACAGCACAGGTGCGGACTTTCCCTACAATACATCCAACGTTCCCACGGCCCTCCTGGTCTCAAATTTTGGTTGACACTGCCCTTCATCCAGCTACCCTCTTCCCTGCTCCCACTCCAGCACTGCACAACACTATAAATCCACCAATGCACTCAGTCTTTTTTCCCCTTCTTTATTTCCTCCTTTTCCACTCACCCCTTCCCCACCTCACCTAACCTAATGACTTCACCTAGCTGCCCTATCCTGTCCCCACCAAATGCCTGCGTGCTGGCATAAGCTGTCGCAAACACTTCGGTCAGCAATGACGTAGCAAGAAGATCGGTAGTAGATGTGGATCAAGCGCGTCTATCAGGAGAGAGGCCTAAGACATACAAGCCGCCAACACCCTCTCGACTGCAAGTATTTAGATCACCACTGCTGACTGGAGGTCCTCAGTCTCAGTCACTAGCTCACCCACTGGCACACTAACTCACATTCTAGTTCAGCATCTGTCATTCATCGCATAGCGGAACTTGTATTTCAGCAGCAGTGAGGTTAACATGGAATATTAGTGAAGAGCTTGTACCACAACACATGGACTCTTGAAATTAAGTAGCTTCCTGTTTATGTAAATACAGAATCCTGTTAATATATGTGAGCAGTTGTGTTGTAGGAAGACAGTACCGGCCACCAAACAACATCCTCTCCCTCGATTTCTATGGTACAAGACTCTGCAGTGGCAATGAGGACACTACAGTGGCGACAAGAATACAACAGCCTGTATGCTCCCACAAGCAGCACTTTACCATCTCCTACCCCTACCCTGCTATCCATCGCCCTCCCCGCTCCACCCAGATTGCTTCTCCCATTATGTGCAGCTGTTTGCAATTCGGCTTCAGTAACCAGAGACACTGGTCTTGTGTGTGAATTATGCTCGTGTGAATATGTATGGTTGTCTACTTTAGAAGAAGGCCTTTTGGCTAAAAGCTCGTATGTTTAGCAGTCTTTTAGTTGGGCCTGTCTGCGACTCAACATCCCCTCTATATAGCACATAGCAACCTATCCTTTACATAATATTATCGTTATACCATCCTGCATTTTCCATTGCTCGCTCTCAGTAGAAGTCATTTATGTCAGTGAATTACTCATCTGAACCCATGTTGTTGCTTGAATGATTCCCCATTCGTATCTGCTCAACTTGCATACTTTCCTTACCGTACCCGCAATGCCGCCAGGTGGCATTCAGTCTCATGGTGGGCAGTGGTCTTAATGTTTTGGTACTACAGTGTAGGTCTTTCAGACAAATATCAGACATGTCCTGTGGGATCAAGCTCAGTGAGTTCTCCTTTTAGTATGTATACATCAAAGCACCTGCTGCAGAGGTTGCTGTATAGTGCAAGGGGAATAATACAACATTAGCCACTCCCTGTTGACACAATGAACAAATTTTCAGTTACATTGCAGTGTTTTGATTAACCACATGTGTAAATATGGCTTACATAAAAACTAAGAGCCACAGCCAAAAACAAAGAGCAACAATAATAAAATACTGTTATCAGACTTAATTAGTTTATTAGCATTTGCCTGATGAACTAAAATAAAAAGACTTGTATACACTACCTTTAAACTTGCCTAATTACAGAAGCAAAATAACATAAGCTTATACATAAAACACAAAAGTGAAAACCATTGTAGTAAGTATATCCAGCAGTACAATCAGGTACTTACAATGGTGGAGGAGGTGGCTGTGAGTTCCAGCCAAGCCGTGGACCAGCAGTAGCACGCACACCTCCCCTCCGAAACTCTCCATCTGTCATCAAAGATGGAATTGGAAGGTCCTCTAGATTGCCTGATCCACTACGTTTCATCCTGTAAAATATTTAGTAGCAAGCAGTTGTCATGAATATACTGCAAAGAATAAAATAAAGCTGATGTCAGCTTGTGTTACTTTTGTTACTGTCTGATTTGTAATGGAAAATGTTGGTCCCCACTCCACTTCTTTGCCCTGAACATGCTAAAAATATTATGGTTTCACTTACTCCAACTTTGAGTTTGAATTTTTATTGCATTATCCAAGGAAAAATGCTTTTTAATGTATTTACACAGAAACTTCTAGGTGGGTGCAGGCAGAACGTGTGTTGCCTTTCTGTACTGACAGCATGCAAGTACAGTGTTGTTCAGTGTGTAGTTGGAGAACAATAGTGGAGCATAGCAATTGGAAAGTGGTAGGAAAAGACAAGAACTTGTGCAAATGGAACATCAAAACATATCCTGCATAGAGTGGAATTATATTGTGTTAGTAGTGGAGGTGACAGTTTGAGACATAATATCACTGGTGTCACATTGTATGCAAGTACAGAAAAGGATGAGTCAAGTTTGTTACAAGTTCTAACAATAAGTCACATCACAAAGCAGTTAAGTAAAACTCATTAGTCACATTTACCAACAAAACAGAAATATTGGAAGTACTGTTAAATTTGGTAAAGGAAATCAATTCAGTGACATTCTATTTATCCCACTATTAACAAAACCTAGTGAATATAAAAAGCATGCAAACACTGTATCTCTGGCTGTATCATGTGAGACTGTCACAACCCTGCAATGAATAGTTAATTACTATGTTATAATGCACATCCTACTCTCAATTATTTAGATACAGTGATCACCACGAGCAGATAAGTGATATGAGCTTACACCAAGTGTGCAGTAAAACTTTTCACTATCTACACTCCTGGAAATGGAAAAAAGAACACATTGACACCGGTGTGTCAGACCCACCATACTTGCTCCGGACACTGCGAGAGGGCTGTACAAGCAATGATCACACGCACGGCACAGCGGACACACCAGGAACCGCGGTGTTGGCCGTCGAATGGCGCTAGCTGCGCAGCATTTGTGCACCGCCGCCGTCGGTGTCAGCCAGTTTGCCGTGGCATACGGAGCTCCATCGCAGTCTTTAACACTGGTAGCATGCCGCGACAGCGTGGACGTGAACCATATGTGCAGTTGACGGACTTTGAGCGAGGGCGTATAGTGGGCATGCGGGAGGCCGGGTGGACGTACCGCCGAATTGCTCAACACGTGGGGCGTGAGGTCTCCACAGTACATCGATGTTGTCGCCAGTGGTCGTCGGAAGGTGCACGTGCCCGTCGACCTGGGACCGGACCGCAGCGACGCACGGATGCACGCCAAGACCGTAGGATCCTATGCAGTGCCGTAGGGGACCGCACCGCCACTTCCCAGCAAATTAGGGACACTGTAGCTCCTGGGGTATCGGCGAGGACCATTCGCAACCGTCTCCATGAATCTGGGCTACGGTCTCGCTCACCGTTAGGCCGTCTTCCGCTCACGCCCCAACATCGTGCAGCCCACGTCCAGTGGTGTCGCGACAGGCGTGAATGGAGGGACGAATGGAGACGTGTCGTCTTCAGCGATGAGAGTCGCTTCTGCCTTGGTGCCAATGATGGTCGTATGCGTGTTTGGCGCCGTGCAGGTGAGCGCCACAATCAGGACTGCATACGACCGAGGCACACAGGGCCAACACCCGGCATCATGGTGTGGGGAGCGATCTCCTACACTGGCCGTACACCACTGGTGATCGTCGAGGGGACACTGAATAGTGCACGGTACATCCAAACCGTCATCGAACCCATCGTTCTACCATTCCTAGACCGGCAAGGGAACTTGCTGTTCCAACAGGACAATGCACGTCCGCATGTATCCCGTGCCACCCAACGTGCTCTAGAAGGTGTAAGTCAACTACCCTGGCCAGCAAGATCTCCGGATCTGTCCCCCATTGAGCATGTTTGGGACTGGATGAAGCGTCGTCTCACGCGGTCTGCACGTCCAGCACGAACGCTGGTCCAACTGAGGCGCCAGGTGGAAATGGCATGGCAAGCCGTTCCACAGGACTACATCCAGCATCTCTACGATCGTCTCCATGGGAGAATAGCAGCCTGCATTGCTGCGAAAGATGGATATAAACTGTACTAGTGCCGACATTGTGCATGCTCTATTGCCTGTGTCTATGTGCCTGTGGTTCTGTCAGTGTGATCATGTGATGTATCTGACCCCAGGAATGTGTCAATAAAGTTTCCCCTTCCTGGGACAATGAATTCACGGTGTTCTTATTTCAATTTCCAGGAGTGTATATACTTGTCAGACATTTTTTGTTACATTTGTCACTGCATGTAGGGTCTCATAATACAAACAGTACAGCAGCAGAGAACAGTTTTAATCCTCCTTCCCAATATCATGCAGGTGTTTCAGAGTTTCTACGGAAAAGGACTGGTGAGGTTTAGGAAACGGGGAGAATTACAGAACAGTCACCCAGAACTGTGAGTTAAGGACCAAATACCAGGTGGGATGAGAAGAAAAGACTGATTGTTGGGGACTGCACATGATGAGATTTGAAAACCCGAGAGCTTAAAGGTTGAAGATAAGGTAATAAGAAAGACAGAGATACTTACAAAATGTCATGCAAGAGTGGAAAGCTAAGTGCATAATCTATGGTAAAGGTGGGGAAAAATAGACAGGTCACAAAATAGCAGATATAGAAAACAAATTGGGAGTAAAGAAAGGGATAGTTACTGAGAGGAAATGCTGAGACCAAGGAAAATCACATAAATTGAGGCCAAGTGGGTGGCAAGAACCAAGAACATACTGTATTGTCAGTTTCCACCTGATGCGTTCTGAGAGGCTGGTGTCAGGAAGAAGAATCTAGATGGCACGGAAGGTGAAACAGGCACTGAGATCACAGCTGCCATGCTGCAGACAGTGGTGTACACATTCTGCTTTTAACCCTCCATGTTTGCCAATCAGGCAAGCTGCCCACACACTATCAGCAGAATGAGCAAGCTTCTCCACTCCCATCCAAGCCAAGCTGTGTGCAACCTGTGCAGGCTACAGGAATCTTGCGTGCTTGCCTGCCTGCCTGTATGCCCATTTGTGCTGTGTGCTTTCACTGTAGTGTTATGGGTATGGTTTGGATGTTTTTTACCTGAGTA
The DNA here is from genome assembly GCF_023864345.2 of Schistocerca serialis cubense. Classification (NCBI taxonomy): domain Eukaryota; kingdom Metazoa; phylum Arthropoda; class Insecta; order Orthoptera; family Acrididae; genus Schistocerca; species Schistocerca serialis. The sequence continues at coordinate 247,492,059 of NC_064641.1, read as the reverse complement.
ACAACCCATGGAAACTCCAGGAAGGAATGTCAACAATGTAGGAAAAGAAAGTTGCTACTTACTGTAAAGAAGGCACGTCAAGTTGCAGACAGGCACAATTGTGTGTATGAATTGGTGTGTCTCTTTCTTTTGCTGATGAAGACTGTGGTCAAAAGCTTATTTAAGTGTCTTTTTAATTGTGCCTGTCTGCAACTTGACATGTCTTCTATACGGTAAGTAGCAATCTTTTCCTATGCTGTTGATCTTTTACCTGAGTATCACAAGACGAAGCCCAATATACTATGTGTATTCAATTTCAGTCATTGTAGTCCAGAAAATTGTGAATTTTATTTATCCCTTTTTTTTCCTTTTCAGTGTGTTTTGGGGTTAATAAATAATTAATAAAGTAAATAAATTACTTTGATGGAAATGGTTTTCTCTACAACTTCACCCTCTTTCGACTAGTACTAGCTATTCTCAATTTGAACTATCATCAGGTCACCTGTAATACATTTTCTGTAATAGGATAGGATGCGTATTGCAGGTTCGCTGAATTCATTCTAAGTGGCCACAATAGTTCATTCTAATTCAGTTATAACAATTTTAAATGCCTTCTTATAGGATAGGATGCGTATTGCAGGTTCGCTGAATTCATTCTAAGTGGCCACAATAGTTCATTCTAATTCCCCAAATGCATTTTAGCAAACATGAAACTCATTTCACATATTATGTTAATCTAAAAAGCACATGTTTGAAGGAAGAAGATTCTCTTTCATACTAAGCTCTCTACATGCTATGTTGTGTACCACAACCCATATTTTTTTCCATTTCAATCCATGTTAGCCCTAAATTTAGAAAGCCTATGTGCTGCTAAATGTCCTCAAGTCCTTAGCATATATTTCCAAAAACTTGTCAACCGCTTAGTCTTTGTCCTGTTTCAAAATATTTATGCAGTGTGGAAACTGATGGTCAAATTTACAAACATGTCGTAACATTCTCGAAGTTCTCGAATGAGTGTTTAGTAATGTTTTACACAATTTGTATAACAAGACACCTACCAATTTATTTGAAGCTTTACCTATGACATACCTGGGCTCTGTTTCATGGCTGGTATACATTCCCCAATTCTTGATTTCTCCACAATCTCCTTTAAGTTTGGTACATTCATTCTGCTGCTCCAACCGTTATGATAAACGAGCTGCAGTGGAACTACCTATGCAAACGTGTAACTGGCTATTCTGTAGTCATGTTTCTTCCCAAGTTGGTCCGCTTTAACCAGGTTGAGCTGTTTTAATGGTTGCAGCAGAGACAGGGGCAGGCAGGCTGGAAGAATCTGAATACCTCTGGTTGCAGAACATGCTCTGTTACAGGATATTGTTTGGCAATATACTCTCTGTCTATGCCCACTTATCCTAACTGATAACTTGGTGGTAGACATACCAAGACAAAGGCCGAACAGTGTTTGTATAACAGCTGGTACACAACATCTGTCATTTCACAGGTGGCTCTCCCTTCGATAGTATATATTTTGCCAGTTGTTATTCTATCTGTTACGTCTCCCTGACCCAGGGTCCTGGGTGACTTTTGCGAACTGTACCCATTTCCTAAACATCACCAGTCCTTTCCCTTCATCCCCCTTCCTTTCCCTTAAACCCTTCTGCCAGAAGGAGGAGCCACTGGTTCTGAAAACTTGCAAATGTCAATATCTCTCTGTGTATTTTCGCCTGCTGCAACTTGGTGAGTGAATTTTTTATCCCTCCAATTACATTATATGTCATTGATGAGTACCTCGATTAACAGAAACCGACTGCCATGGACAATAGTGTGTTGATGACAGATGTTGCTGCAGACTGTAATGGATTGTAACAGCAGAGATGAGCCACAGCACAACAAATCACTCATCAACTCATTGCTGAACAATAACAAGTGGTTAATGTCCAAATAACACAGAACCACCTTCTAGCTATAGGATACCACCAAAAATGTGTAGATTTGCTCACAACAAGCAGAGATTGCCACATACGCACAAAAGCATGCATTAGATACTCAAAATATGGGTAAGGAAAAAAAAATTACCACCTCCATAGTTGGACGGTTCATGTTATTGCCTTCAATGCAAAAGAACATGGGTTTGATTCTTGGTGCCTCCTCACATTTTCCTGAGATAAGGTGGTCTGGAACCAGGTCCACTCAGCCTCATGAGGCCAAGAAAGGAGCTGCATCAATAAAGAAGCAGTGGCATCATTTGGATTCATCTACTAGCAATAATAGATGGAGGGATTGGCAACATGCTGATCACATGTTCCACGATCATAAATCATTGTTCGTTGTGCCTTGTAGGCAGCAGTCGGCCAGTTCGAAGAGGCCTCAGGCCTGATTCTTGAGTGGTGTTTATAATAAATATGGCTAAATATCACCTGGACTGATGAGGTGCAATACCAACTGGTAGACACCAATAGCAAAACACAAGAATTACACAAGCGAAAGCATTCCTTTTGCCAAAAACGTTCTGTCCAAGCAGGTGATGGTATCCTCAAGGTGAGTGAGTGTTTACACCGGATAGAATTGATATCAGCAAATGATTCAGAGCTACTCTTCAACTGAAAAACTGCACGGGTGATCTGTAGTTTGAACAAGGCAATTCACCACTCCCAAAGTGGGTTACAATGATTTTAAGTACATTCCTACAACATGTAGACATTCATCTGTTCCCCTGTTCAAGTGAGGTGTGAATGCTCTTGACCCAGCTCCAACTTTTCTCTTGAGTTGTCAATGGTGGCTGAGCAATTACAGATCTCGATGGCTGCAATTCGGCATCACATTTTGTTTCATGATGTATCACAGTTTTCACCAGAGTAAAAGGGAGTGCTATATGTTACTATATTAGGTTGCCTCCAATTCAATTCCTCATGAGTGTGTTACTACCCTCCAGCAACAGTGAATTACGCTCATCATTTTCTTTCTTTCTTCCTTTCCTGATGAAGGAATTTTTAAACACTCCAGAAGCTACGACTGGGACACACTCTCAGTTACTGTTGAATCTGGATATCAGGCACTACATTTTACTGCAGCATTTAATTATTTTTCTGTGCACTATGTTTTCCTCCTAAATTACAAATTTGCAAGTTTTTCTTTCAGTCTTCAGCTTTGTTAGAAACATTATCTGCTAGACATCAATAAATAAATAACTTGTTTTGGTGAAAATGTTGTAAGAACAAGATGGAAAAACTAAAAACAGAAATTTCTAGCATTTAGGAACCGGGCAAACATACCTGCCAAATATCTTTTTAATTCCTTTGTTTCTGGTTGCCTGGAGTGGACTTTGTTGTGGTGACAAGTTTGAGCCTACATCTTCCTCTTCCTCCTCTTCTTCTACATGTGAATCCTCAATCACAACCCTCTCAGCATCAGCTAGAAACAAAATGTGTAACAGAACAAAGTTAATTTTTTTATATGAAAGTAATATATTTTGTTAATCTACAAAGATAAATTATGCATGCACCATGTCATCGTGCTCTGGAATATGCAGGGCATGCAGGGTTATTACCGGAGCATGACAATACCCGGAGCATGACAATACCCAAGAATGACAAGTGCAAGATGAACATCACATACCATATAATCAAAACAGTGTACAGGATGGCAAATACCGCAGAAGTGTCTTTTCTTTGTTTCTCACCCAAGCAAGAAATCTCTCAAAAAGTTGAAAGTATTTTGCCTATGTACACATAACACTTCAGCCATGAAAACATATTTGCAGTCAATGACAGAAAATAAGTGGTTAACAACTGTAGGTTTCTCAGCCTTCAGAACTGTGTTTCAGTTAGCGCATGTGCAAATGACAATTGTACATAATCTAACAAAGAAAATAATCAATTTTTGACAATACGATGTAATTGGATAGGTAAACAATCTACTCACCAAGCGGCAGCAGGAGAACACAGAATAAAAAAAGGTTTTACTTGTGCAAGCTTTCAGAGCCAGTGGCTTCTTCTCCTGGCAGAAGGGTTGAAAGGGACAGAAGAGGAGTGAAGGGAAAGGAACAGGAGAAGTTTAGGAAAACGGGTTAAGTTTGGAAAAGTCATCCAGAACCCAGGGTCAGAGGATACTTACCTAAGGGATGAGAAGGAAAGACTGATTGTTGGGGACACTATCAGTCTTTCCTTCTCATCCAATCCTCTGACCCAGGGTTGTGAGAGACTTTTTCAAACTCAACCCCTTTTCCTAAACTTCTCCAGTTCATTCCCCTTCACCCCTCTTATTTCCTCTTTAGCCCTTCTGCCAGAAGAAGGAGCCACTGGCTCCGAAAGCTTGCATAAGTAAAACTTTTTTTATGTGTGTGTGTTCTCCTGCAGCTGCTTGGTGAGTAAATTATACATAATCTGGTGATTTATACATTAATGTCCATGTCTTTTCATTTAAGAAGCTTCTCACTTTCCTCTGCAAGTTCAAGAGGACCAATTTTTTTACCTCTGTCCATGGGAAAAATTCTCACAGAGCTGCAAGTTTCCCATCAAGAACGCTAAACATTGCATTATTATTGCATTGTGTGGATTACTGTAGCTTTGTTAATGTGTACAACCATCTAGAATCATGACTACAATAGTTTCAGCTTTTCCCTGCGATTATGACACATAATTATAAATAAATACTGAGATCGAAAATTAAACTTCAAATCTTTAGCTTTTCTTAACACAACCAATGCCATGTCCAATATTTACATCCTTTTTGTTACAATCATCATTGCCACATTGACTGCAGCATCCTGGAGTATACTTGATATGGCAAAACTTTTTGCTGAACAATAAACTTCTATATGGGCAGAGGGGATGGGAGCAACACAGGAGGATGTTGGTAATGCTACACCGATGATAATGCGTAAGAACATACAGGTGACAGAAGTTAAACATATGACTTCACATATGATACATATGAGCAATAGGTTCATAGCCTTGTCATCAATGATTGCTAGCTTTTTTGCTCTGTCTCAGAAATTCGTCTCTTTGTGCACTCAGTACAGAAGTACACTCATTTCACTTTGACAATTGAATAAGGTCCATTTTTATATAACCTTGATACAAATACATCTATTGTGGAGCTCTTTCTGCGTTGACCACGACCAGTATTCAGTGTTAGGTATAGATTATCAAATAAGAATGAAACTTTTTGGTAAGTTAAAACTGTCTTCCAAACAGGAACTCAAACCTAGGCACTGCCTTATGTGGACAGGTGCTCTACTGACCAAGCTATCAAGGTACGCCTCTGAAACCTCCCTCACAGCTTTACTTCCATCAGTACCTCCTCTCCTTGTGGAAATAAAGCAGTTGTGAGTCATGCTTGGATAGCTCTGTCAGTAGAACACCTGTCCATGAAAGACAAAATTCTGATTTCAAATCCAAGTCTACAACACAGTTTTAACATTCCACGAAGCTACAAATCGGTGCAGTCTCTGCAGCATAATGAAAATTCATTCTGAAAATACTGTTGCTAAGTACACTGGTGTCCAAAATTAAAGCAACAAATGGAACTTTTGCAAAGTTGTGTTTATTTTGCCACAAAACAGCATAAACTGGTGACAGTAATGAAGAAACAATGTGAAGAATACAGAATGTACACAATGCAACATGCGTAATCGTAGACAAACATGTTCTTCGTTTTTTCAAGTTAATGGATTTGTGCACACATTCTGACACATTGGTTAATGTTCTCAGTATGGGATGTGACCAACTCTGACAGCAATACAGGCCTGACGACAAAGGGGTATGCTTTGAATGATGTCATCGACCTCACGTTGAGGCAATAACAACCATTCTTCCTGCAGAGCTGCCCACAAGTCTTGGAGAGGGGTTGGTGATGCTGATATGATGCAACCCATCTCTCTACTGCATCCTAGACATGCTCTATGGGATTCAAATAGGTAGAGTGCACAAGCCACACGATGCATGCAATATCTTCCATTTCCAAGAAAACATCAACCACCCGTGCTGTATGCGGTGAAGCATTATTGTCCATCAATACGAAGTTTGGGCCCACAGCACCTCGCAACCACCACACATGAGGTCCCAAGACCTCATCACAACACCTGACAGCAGTTAATCCTCGCCAATTCACCCGTACAATTTCATGAAGAGATGTTCGACTGGTCAACATAATCTCTCTCCACATTATTTGGAATCCTCTTCGATACTGGTGTCTTTCCACAATGTTTGGGTCCCGAAATAATGTTCCATGTTCCTTCCTGGCCCAAATTCTTTGAGAGTCACTCTCCAGATAACATTGGGACTCTTCTGCAAAAAGAGCACTGGCCCATTGTTCGAATGTCCAGATGGCAAGTTGAAGACTACCTCTAGACATTTACTTCTGTGAAGACACGTCAGAGGTACACACAGAGCAAATCCCAGACAATAAAGGCCATACAAAACATCCTGTGGAAGCTGCCAAGTCACATGCCAGTAGCCTTGTAGTACTAAGGCGGTACCATCAAGCCCTTACAGCCAAATAACAGTTATCTCCTCCTGATGTCACTTGTGATTGGCCCTGCCCTGGTCTTTGTGATACAGTTTTTGTCTCTATAAACTGTCACCGAATCTGAGAAACAACAGAATGATTCACATTAAGCCATTGAGCCACATCAGTTTGCGACTGCCCTGCTTCCGTTCTTTCTATGGCCCTCCACAACAGAAAATCTGGTAGGCACCTTCTCCGTGTCATACTGCACTGTGGTTGTGACTGTGTACACAGCGATTGTGGATGTGGAAATACCCAGCAAATACTACCCTGTTTGAGAGGTACCCTGATGCCATCGTTGGCATCGTCGTCCGTTGACCAGAATGCCATCTTCCATGCAGAACACAATTGTATAGACATCTGTCCACAGTTGTATGATAATATCATGAATTAAACACAGAACAGGGAAATAGAGGTTTGTTGCTTTAATATTGGACACCAGTGTAACAACTATGCACTGATTTTCCTTACACTCAGAAGTGCAGACAGGAATTCTGTACTTTTTAACGAACAAGTGCAGCTCTAAATCCTAAAAAGTTAAGAAGATATTCTTAGTTAAAAAGTGCGCATTTTGATATTTTACTTACAATTGAAAATTTTTATATGCCCCCCCACCCCCCCCCCCCAAAAAAAAAAAAAAAAAAAAAAAAAAAAAAAAAAAAAAAAAAACTGTAATTATCAACAGGAAATTTGAGTTGTTAGAGTGGCTCCATGAACAACTCACAAAATACCTCAGAGAATACTAATATTAAAGAGCTTTTTAAATGAAAGATGATGAATTTGTGAAAGAATGCACTGTGGACATGTACAGTTCTTATGTTAGCTAGCCGTCTGACTCTCCTGTGGAAAAACCAACAGCTTCTGTACATGAGAAGTTTGCACCATATTGGTCAGGCCCAGATCCTTGGATCCTTGAGAGGCAGCAGGGAGGAGGGGCAAACTGTGGTATTTGTCCCATGCAGCAATTTCAGAGGGGTGCCAGATTCATATTCTGGAAGAAAAGAACCTTGTTTCACAAAGCGTCTAGCATCCAGCGCATGCTGGTCTATCGGTTATTCATATGATTTTGAAATGCGTCCCTGCAGGTTTATGAACACATTCTAAGTTAACTTCTGAATGAATCTAAGATGATTTTTGGATATGTGCATAGTGTACATGAAGTCTCTGTCAGAGGAACCCCCACTGCATCAACAAATAAAAAACTTTCCCATACACATAAGGGGACAGAGCTATATGAGCTGAGCCAAATAAACCCAAACGGGTGAATGCCAATCACTGTTTATTATGTGATTGATTTTGGGTGTGAATAATCAGCATTGTTATAATTATTAGCAAGACCTACAAATTCAGACTACCAGTGTGGAAATAAACAACTAACACAAACAACAGGTAAGAAAGATTACACATTACCTTCTCTATGTATTCACGAAAATGAAATTTTTGCCAGATTGCTGCACTACTAAGGGCCAGTTGTATGTTCCCCGGTTAGCAACTGCTTAAGTTCTGATCTCAGAATAGCAAAGAACATGTTTTGTATGAACACTTAATAACACCTAACCAAAGAATAAATACAGGACAACTGAACTGGTGATTCTGGCAGGGTTAGTGAAGTTAACTGGAGAATAAGTTTTGATAGTAGCAGGAATAGTTACAGGATTAGTGATGACAAGATTGTTTGTTAGAATGAGGAAGGAAAATGGGGACATAACACAATTTATACGAAAGAATATGATGATTCCAAATTTATATAAAAATTTTGTACTACTACTATTCGATCTCATGCCTGAAAAACTGGATTGTATGAACGAAATGTAAAACTATTTCCTAACTTAAGACTTTTTGGTTGTAGTAGGCATAATAGGCATTTGATATTGGTACTTTGTCAATTATATTCTGTCATGTTATTTATGTAAATGGGGTAGATAAAAATGACCATTTGTGTGAAAACAGTCTCACTTATTTAGTGTATGTTACAACTGCTGCAATATTAGAAAGGCCTATTTTGTTTTATCTAGCAGACAGGGACAAAATAGATGTAATCAAATCAAGAAACCATGCCAGTCTTGGGTACTATTCATATTAACAATTTTTCAGTATCAGACAACAACATTTTGATTTTTCATGTAGCAAAATGTTGAACAAACTTTTGATGAGGTACTAAATTCTTTTGCAAATAGGAAAGCACGGGGGTGCAAACCTGTAACAAGATTTCAGAGAAAAAAAAATGCCAGGATCTAAGGATTAAAAAAATGTGTATTGTCTTGCTAGTCTCTTGCCTTTACTGGTCTTACATTTCCTATATTTAATTTTATGACAAGCAAAAGAGGAAGTTATGGCTAATAGGCAATAAAGAGTGCAAATTTTCTGAAGAGTTCTTATTCCCCAGTCACAAATAATCCCAGCCAATATTAATTGTGAGGGTTCTTTTTTATTTTCTGGAAAAAAAAGAGAATGTTAGGATGACAAACAAAACAGCTCTGAAATGTTCGAGTGGGAGGCAGTGGGGAGGCAACTATCAAATTTTTGCCCTGGTTCAGAAATGTCACAGATCTTGGGCTGATAATGATGTAACTGTGCAGTGTGACATAAAACAAAAAATATTAACACAAAAGAAAGTACTAGTCTTACAATAGCAAAAAAGATAAAATACATCACGTGGTAAACTAATCACCTTGTAAATACACTGGAGTATCTTGTAGCCTTTTTCTGTGTTTGGTAATGAAAGTTTGAAATTCATCGTCAACTTAGAGATTTAGGGCAAAAATGTAATGACTGATGGAATGGTCAGAAAAAGGATGAGACAATTCAATATGGGAAAACAATGTTCATCATGAATCACGGAGTGGGTGGCTTCCTGTTGCCAATGATGGTTTGGTTGAAAAAGTGAATGAAAAAAACTGGACAAAACAAACTGTTCACATTAAAAATGCTTGGTGATGCGTTTCCAAAGTTTCAAAAACTGTTTTGCATGAGACTATCACGAATTGCTTAAATTTTTGCAGCTTGTGTTCCCACTGGGTTCCAAAAATGCTTACGGATGTCCACAAAATGAAGCAACTTGGCAATGCTTGGACATTTCTTACCTGATACGGTGATAAGGGGGATGAATTCTTATACAGAACTGTGACTATGTCACTCTCAAATCAAAACAACAGTCAAAGGAGTGGCAGCACTCACAATCCTCCAAAAAACATAAAGTCAAAACAATGCTGTCAGCACAAAAAATTATTCACTTTGTTCTGGGACAGACACAGCATGTTGTTTATTGAATTCCTTCCCAGTTGTGAAATCATCAATGTGGTACCATAGTGTGAAACACAGAGTGATTCAGCATGCAATTAATAAGAAAGGCACAGAATTTCCAGTCAAGCCATTGTATCACTTATTCAATAATTCGGTTGTGAGCAGTTTGCTCACTTGCCGACAGGCCTGATCTCGCACCTTCTCTATTACCCCTTGTTCTTGCACTTGAAGTGTGAATTTTGGAGGAAGGCATTTTGACAGTAATGCTAATGCAAAAACGTATTCAGCAGTGGCTATCTTTACTAATGGCATCTATCTATGAAGAAGGCATAGAAAAATTGGTTTCCTGCTATGACAAATGTCTGAACAGTGGTGGCAACTATGTGGAAAAATAGTTTTATGATGTCCCTCCCCCCCCCCCCCCCCCCCCCCCTCCCCAAATTGTACTTACTTTCCGGACATGCCTTGTACAATATATATCATTCTTCCATATCCCGCCAATCTGTCAGATGTCAGCCACTGATTAAGTCTGAAATAACACTATTCAACAAAAAGCCCACCGATATTTTGTGTCACTCTGTTAACAGATTCAAATTGACGCTCTTTGGCACAGCATACACCAGGAACTCTGTAATATCACATTACACAAAATTCTTACAGCTATTTACTGCAGTCACAAGTATTCCTATAGTGATCTAAAATGGTAACTACACTGTGTAACTACTAGACATTTGTGGAATATCCATCATGCTTTTCAGATGGTACCTTCATGATTCCACATGCAACAGAAATGACTGATGATTCTGTTTACCTATTCCTTTTACTATGCAAATTATAGATTGATTCTGTGTAGGTGAGACATGCACATGCAATGTAATTAAAAGTTTGCAGTTTTAAAATGGTAATGATTTGTGCAAATGTTGCAATTTGCTACTATTATAAATGTGCTAAGCACTTACACTACATCTTAGGTAATTCTGTGGTTTTTTTTGTGTATGTCCTAGAGAAATATAATTACAAAATTTTAATATAACTAACACCATAAACAGAGGTAATGCACTAAATTAAGATCTGGTTCTTTTATATAAGAAATGTTTCAGCTACTTCAACAGTGAGCCATGTTTTGTTAACATTTCACTCACTGACACTATAAAAAAAAAAAAAAAAAAAAAAAAAAAAAAAAAAAAAAAAAAAAAAAAATTGCTAAGAAAATAATTGAGCAATGCGTGAGAAAAATGTATGTGGTAATGGCTAGAACATTATTTCGCAATGTGAGTGATTTACTCGTTGCAGTGTACCTGCTTTATTGGCAATTTATGACAAGTTTAAAATTGAAAACACATTATGAAAAGGACAGTTGCTAGATGCTGAGTCACAGACAGGCATAAAAAAAGACAGACACAAATAAAGCTTTAGGCCATTGAGGACTGCAGTCGCACGTCTGAGTTGTGTTTGCATGTGACCACTATGTGGTGAGTAGCAACTTTCCTTTTTATAATACTGACCAAAAAAAGGATTACCATATAAAAACAAAATGCACAGACATGTGAAGGTCATGGTCTCAAGTGCTCATGAGCCAAGCTCTAACTATTTCTCAGAATTATTCACAAAATCCTACATCATAAAGTTTTCTCTTTTATCCATTAAAATATGTTTGTGAAAGCCTCCAGGAAAAATTAAACCACAAGTTTTCTTGTTGATTCTCAATTTGGTTTTGAAAAATGTTTAGTTAGAAGACAAGTAACTGTCATAACACAATTATTAGGCACAGATGTTAAGAGCAGAGGGCAAATTCAAGTGTGTTTTAGTACGTAAGACGAGGTATTTGACAGAGTAGAACCCAGTAACTGAACTGACATTCTTCAAGGCATTAACTAACATTTTTAAAACTCGTAAAATCTGTACTGAAACAAGAGAGCTCAGATAAAAGAAAATGATGCATCATACACTTACATCCAACAGCTGTGTTCCTGCTGTTCACGACTCATTCATAGCAAACACTTCAAAAAGAACTGACAGATATTAAACCTGGGGCACAATTTCATGGAGTTTGGATAAATAATATCCAGTATTAGGATGATACCATAATTATGGGAAGCTGTGTAAAATATCAATATCTCCTAAATTTTGTGGGTGAATAAGAATTAAATCGGGCCTCAGTATCAGTATGAGAACTGAGTTATTCACAAACGACACCATGTCTTTTAGTAGCTCATAGACACTCAGCTCAGCTCAGTTCATGGATCAGATACAGAGATGAATTATAACTTGCTCATACTAATGCAGATTTAAAATTAGATCTCCTAATCTGATTTATAAAATGCTATATCTGGATGGAACCAATATATAATACAGGAGGTCAAATACTGAAAGTTCTCATGTTGGTAACATTTTATATGTGGATTTTGTGACAAGACATACTGAAAAGAGCTCCAAGGTGGCTTATTTAGGTTTGATCGCATGAACGCTCATGTGCACATCGCTCTGACATTTGACAGGAGTCTGGTAAATGTGGCATCAAAGCATGGCAGCAGTGGCAGGACATCTGGAGTGATGTCACAAATGTTGTTAGTAGTTCACACAAAGACAGTCATCGGAATACACATTTGTGCTTAAGAAGCATAATTCACTAAACATACACCAGACCATGAAACACCAAATCATAAATGACACCATTTATTTGACATATAGATTGACGATGGAAATAAAGTATTTAATTAGTTAACAGGTGAAACAGTCATCAGTAACAACATATTGCTATATGAGTACTAACATCTATACTGAATAAGCCACAGAGAAGATCGACCTATAAAATGGAAGCACCTTGTCAAGGCGAATCATATGAACTACCAACATATTTCTTTATGCACTTAATTACTCAATAAGAAGAGTCTGAATTAAACAATTAAAGTCAGCGTAACTACTTTTACAAAACAGATACACAAACAGCATTGCAGTTTGTGTCGGAAAACGTAACCACACATTATGAAAAACATTTAGAGTGTAAGTTTTCAGTGTTAACTTCCCATTTTTGCATAATTAATTAGATTTTTGCATAGTTTTGTTCATAATGTAAATTTTACCAGAGTTACATGAATATGGATGACACCAGCAGAAACAGTAGCTCATTTCCTACAAGAATGCTGTGCTAGTTATGTGTGAATGTTCAAGACACAGTCCACCAAGAGTGATTATAGTTATAATTATTTGAAAATTGCCTTTCGTTTTAATTACAATTTCTGATAAACAATTCATCCAATCATTTATTATGGCACATCATTTTAATCAGCATCTCAGTGCACATCTTTTGGTGTACTCAGTTTTAAATCACACATAAGGATGAAATCTGTAATCAGACTCGCGAACAATCATACAAGTTGCTTGTCGCAATTAGGAGGAAACCTAGCTGTCATCTATAAAAGGGGGCATGCTGAAAGTGTCTGAATTTTGGGACTCAGAATTTGTGTGAGTGAGGGCACTTGCGATTTTCCGTGAACACTGAGTTGGGCCTTTAACACTAACACAATAGTGCATATCAGGCAGTTGGTTGGACTTGTGTTTTTTCATATGTGCACTTTGAATTATTTTGCAATTTTGAGTTTCTTTAAAATTTATAATTATCTTGAAACACTACATGGGGGCTGTAGTAACACTGACTTAAAATTTAGTGGAAATATTAAATTACTAACTACATTGTTGTGTAACATTATTTATTCATTATAACCACACATCCAACCAAATAAACTTTAATTTCTCGAATATATAATCAGTGGAAAATAATTTAAATATTTACTGAATGAAACAGACAGCAAAAGTGTGATCATGAACCCTGTGGCGTAGATAAGCCAAAGACTTTATTCAGTGACCCCACTGAAAATTCTAAATTATACTGTATTAAATAGTATACTATAACATCACAATCTACTGTCAATGTCTCAAAATCGTATGGACAGCACAAATGTAAAAGACATTTGTGCCAGTTACACGAAAATTCATAGGCGTTAAAAAAAAATCTTATTAGTATCATCCCACATTAAATCAAAAGTACCAGCTACTGCAGCCAATCATAAAAGGCAAAAATAAGACAAAGTTGTAGTGGCTAGAAAAAAATGCCATAGTGGTTGCAGTACATAAAGAAATGGACAGCATGGCAAACTGCTGAACAACATACATACACTGAAAATTTAAATTTAGATAACAGCAGTGAATCTCATGGGGGTAAAAAGTCAGAAAGTCAGTAGGTAAAGGTTTCACATCCCATATATGATGAGGTCATTGTAAATGGAGCAGATGTTCAGATAATAAAGGGACTGACAGGAAACTGCCCACCATCTTTCTCAAAGAAACCTTCTCACCATTTGCTCTAACTGGTTTAGGAAAACACACAGAAATTTCAAATCTGGATGACTGGACTCGGATTTGAACCTGATCCTCCTAAATGCACATCCAACAAACTATTGTGTCATCTCTCTCTTAAGATTTAAAAGGTGATATGATACAAAATATAGCAAGAGATTTGAACAACAGGAAAAAATGAACACTGTTTCACATCACACCTTAGGGGTGAGTGGTGCCAGCACTAAGAAAACTATACTGATATCAACCACAAATTTTGACATTAGTTGTAGTATACTAGCTGATAAAACACAGCTGCAAAAGATGAAGAGTGTAATTAATGAAGATATTAGCCAAGACTCAGCTACAGAGAAATGAGTTGAAATACGATAATTTGTAAATATCATTGTGGTTTTAAATGGGAAATAGCAAAAATTCTTAAAAACTCATTGCTTCTTGAACAAGAGAGGCTACTTTCAATTAAATATGAATATACTGTTTGGTGATTGGATCACATGGAAAAGGATAGAGAAATGGACATTAAGACCTTATCAGACAACATGGGGAGGATGAGTGACAGGGAGTTAAAAAATGTGGAAGTACTGGACAAGAGCACAGTTACTAGTTTAACAGCTAATGTGAGCAACTGTTTTTATGCTACATTCCCCCTCCAGATAAAAGTTTTTGTCACTGTCATTATATAGAAAAGACTATGCCATAATCATACAGTGGACCGTAATTACTGACTCCTTTGAGGCATGTAACAACCAGAAGTAAAAACACGTATGTACAGACATATACACCTTCCCCTCATGCATGCTAGTTTAGTCAGTTCTTACAAAGTTCTGTAGGCAGTTATTGCCTTAATACTAAAAATTATCTCCCTATGTTAGGCAATTATGCAGTGAGTGCCCGTCTTCTAAAGTGTTGCCAATAACAATCATCTGTCTGTACAAGCAGCCTCAGACAAGCAGACATACGTAACAGGCATGCTGGTGAGTGAGACAGGCATTCAGGCAAGTACTGAAGACTGATCTGCAGTGGCAGCTTCAGTTATCGTGCTCATAGAGGACAGTCACTTAGACAGGTCACCTAGATTGGGTGTCGAGAAGCTCTTGTCGCCCCCGACCCTCCGCCTGGCCTGTTGGAAATGTAGCAACGATGAAAGACCAAGTCCTTTACCAAAGGCGACGCCTTTCCTTGCGGCTACACCATCCATGGTGACAGAACTGAGGCTGAGGGGAACAGGTGCGGTAGCAGACCCACTGGTACCACAAGAACTTCCAATAGTAGCTCCAAGAGATCGCTGCCGTGGAAGGCTGCCATAGTGATCCACTTTGCGTCGGTAGTTTGCTGGTGGTGTCTGTAACGGGAAATCAAATCAGTTACTTAGAACCAATAACAAACTAATTAAAGCACTTTACTTGCTTACGTCAGACAGACAGTAAAGCATTCAGTTTCCTTTCACATTAATAGCTGAATACAGTAGCTTGAATTCATACTGCTGCTTTTTTCCATAATAGCTAACACTTTCCACCACTGATCACACACACACAGCCTTCTGTAGAGAGTCTTGGTACACAACAGTCAAGCTTCTATTGAATTAGTGTGCAATTGGCCCAGGAATAGGCCAATCTGTGACTTGTGTAAAGTCCTGTGGAGCGTCTTTCTCCTCCAAGCTTCCTGCTCCTTCTGTTACCACTCATTTCCTAGCTGTTGCATTTCCATGGGAACTACAAAAATGACTGTTCTCTGTGTAGAGGATTTCACAACCTACCCTATTCAATGTCAATATGCACTTGTTGGTTGATTTTGTCAGAGATCTATCTCCTAATGATGAATTTTCAAAAATGGCACTACAACAGATGACAAGTGGATCTGTTATCACCTAATAAAAAGACATCCGAATTCATCAGGAATTTCAAGGTGTCCTTGTTATAAGGCAAAAGATAGCCCCACCACAAAACAGCAGGACTCCTTTTAACTCCTGTAAGAAACACTATGATTTAAAAGGCACTTTCAAAGAGTTGTGGTAAGCACAATGACTAACAGTTAACCTTCAACATAAGCAAGTGCACAGTAATGAGCAGCACATGAAAATCCCTACTTTTTTTTAAGCATATCATCAGTGATAAATCACATGCATACAAAAGTATTCATTATTATCAGACAGAAAAACACACATGAATTTTATTACAGAACATGAAAAGACACATCACGAGTCATTGTAATAGTCCTGATAGGGCATAGTTTATCAGGGAATCCCAGCCTTTAATACTGCTCATTTGCCTGGGATATTATTGACTCACAAAACTGAAAATACAAAAATCGAAGAAAAGCCGTGCAGGTCATCAAGGTTTTGCCTCGCCTCACTGATATTTAACGATTAGTAACGGGAGACTTACCCTGACAGATGTAATCTGTCTTATGGAAAACTATTTTTCTAATTATGGGATCGTGTATTTCAAGAGTCCCGTGTGGAGTTGCTAGTCTCCCATCGGACACCTCCCCAGGTGGCGGATTGGGGAATGATCACCAGATATGGTGGACACTGGAGAAATAAAATACCCAGGGCGGACCGAAACTAGCAAAACAATGACTGCTGCCTTGCAATTGGGAGTTGGGTCTCCAAAGGTTAAGGGAAGAAAACCCTGATTAAAAATCACCCGTCCCCTGGTAGTGGTTGGACACAGGGTTGACAGCCTGCTCTGTAAAAAAAACAACTGTTGCAAAACTTCTACAAAGTAAAGTCAGACGGATGAAGGAAGACAGACCTGGCATGGAAAAGGACAAAGAGGATGGAATACAAGTAAATAAAGGAGGGAAAATTAGGAAGAAGAGAAATATAAGGCATAGATCAGATCTATATATTGGTACTTGGAATGTGACATCCCTATATCAACCAGGAGCATTGAAAGTAATTCTGGATCAAATAATGAGTCTGAAGCAAAGTATAATAGCTCTACAAGAAATTAGATGGACAGGGGGTGGAGTTTAAGAAAAGAAAGAGGTGAAGATATTCTATAGCTGCAGTGAAAGAAATCACCAGCTGGGGACAGGATTTGTTGTACAGCATCAATTAAAGCATTTCATAATAGGGTTTACACCAATTAGTCCAAGATTATCAACACTCTGGATAAAGGGGAAATTCTTTACCTACTCCATAATTAATGCCCATGCACCAACAGAAGAATCCGAAGAAGAAGAGAAAGAAGTATTCTATGAATCTTTGGAAAGAGTATATGATGAGTGCCCAGGGCATCATCTTAAAATAATAGCTGGAGACCTAAACGCTCAGGTGGGGAAAGAACAGATGTATCGACCAATAATTGGCCCCACAGCAAACACGCAACAAGTAATGATAACGGAACAAGGCTTATACTGTTTGCAGCATCTAGAAATATGGTAATAGGATCAACACTGTTCCCACATAAAGAAATTCATAAGGGAACATGGAACTCACTGGATGGAAACACAGTAAACCAGATCGACCATGTGTCGATAGATCTGAGACACAAATCGGACCTATTGGACGTGAGGAGTCTCAGAGGCCCAAACATAGATACAGATCATTTTCTGGTATGGACACGGGTGAGGGCAAGGATATCTAACACAGTGAAAGGAGACCAACCCAGGGCACAGAAATATAACATAACACCTCTAGAATCAGTGGAAGTAAGAGAACAGTATCAGGGGAAGATAACTCGGATTCTGGAAAACGCTGGAGAATATAACAATATTGAAGATCAGTGGGAAGCGATAAACACAACGGTGGAGACATCGGCAAGAGAAATACTTGGAATTGGGACAAGACAAGTAAGACCATCATGGTTTGATACTGAATGCGAAATAGTAACTGAAGAAAAGAACAAAGCATATAGAAGGACACTGCAATCACACTGTACGAGGAGGATAGTAAAAGAATACAAAGAAAAATGGAGGATTGAGAAGAAGACTCACCAAAGAAAAAAGAGAGAATGGATGAAAGCAAGTGTCAAGGAAATGGAGCTCATGAGAAGCAAAACTGAAATAAGAAAATTCTATAGAGAGGTGAATGCGGCACGGAAGCCTTTTGGTAGCAAAACAAGCTTAATAAAAGATGAGACAGGGAATATAATAAGTGAAGGGAAGGGAATATGCGAAACATGGCACAGGTATTTTGATAGTCTCCTCAACCCTAGAATAACTATACCAGAGAACCCAACAGACACCAATGGGGAAGAGGACCCAGACAGCAACACTACCCCACCAAATACAGAAGAAGTGAAAACTGCCCTGAAGAAATTGAAAAAAACAAGGCGGCCGGAAAAGATGGTATTCCAGCAGAACTGTTTAAACAAGGAGGCAGAGAGCTGGAACAAAGCCTTCTGAAAATGGTCACCAGAATATGGGAAGAGGATAAAATGCCCCAACAATGGAAAGAGGGTATCATATGTCCCGTATATGAGAAAGGAGATAAGATGGAGTGTGGCAATTACAGAGGGATCACACTACTTAATTTGGGATATAAAATACTCTCTAATATACTAATCGACAGAATACTCCCAACTATACAGAGGGAGACGGGGCCGTACCAATGCGGATTCCTTCCTCGGAAGTCAACCATAGATCAAATATTCGCCTTAAGACAAATCCTGGAAAAAAACAAATGAATTTGGAGTGGGCACGCATCACCTCTTTATAGATTTCAAAGCAGCTTATGATAGCATAAATAGAGAGCAGTTATATCAAGCTCTAGATGAACTGGGAATCTCTAGAAAGTTGGTAAGGCTGGTGAGAATGACAATGAGCGAAACACAAGGTAGTGTAAGAATAGGAGGAATTACGTCCAACACATCGAGTATTAATAATGGAGTGCGACAAGGGGGTGCATTGGCATGCCTTCTCTTTAATGCCGCCCCGGAGAAGGTGATGAGAAACGCAAACCTTCTGAACAGAGGAACGATCTTCTATAAATCGGTGCAGATACTGGCCTACGCAAATGACATAGATATAATAGCAAGAACCCAAAAAGCAATGGAAGAGACATTTACAGCTCATGAACAGGCCACTAGGAACATGTTGTTGTTGTTGTTGTTGTCTTCAGTCCTGAGACTGGTTTGATGCAGCTCTCCATGCTACTCTATCATGTGCAAGCTGCTTCATCTCCCAGTACCTACTGCAATCTACATCCTTCTGAATCTGCTTAGTGTATTCATTTCTTGGTCTCCCTCTACGATTTTTATCCTCCACTTTGCCCTCCAATACTAAATTGGTCATCCCTTGATGCCTAAGAACATGTCCTACCAACCGATCCCTTCTTCTGGTCAAGTTGTGCCACAAACTTCTCTTCTCCCCAATCCTGTTCAATACTTCCTCATTAGTTGTGTGATCTACCCATCTAATCTTCAGCATTCTTCTGTAGCACCACATTTCGAATGCTTCTATTCTCTTCTTGTCCAAACTATTTATCATCCATGTTTTGCTTCCATACATGGCTACACTCCATACAAATACTTTCAGAAACGACTTCCTGACACTTAAATCTATACTCGATGTTAACAAATTTCTCTTCTTCAGAAAAGCTTTCCTTGCCATTGCCAGCCTACATTTTATATCCTCTCTACTTCGACCATCATCAGTTATTTTGCTCCCCAAATGGCAAAACTCCTTTACTACTTTAAGTGTCTCATTTCCTAATCTAATTCCCTCAGCATCACCCGACTTAATTCGACTACATTCCATTATCCTCGTTTTGCTTTTGTTGATGTTCATCTTATATCCTCCTTCCAAGACACTGTCCATTCCATTCAACTGCTCTTCCAAGTCCTTTGCTGTCTCTGACAGAATTACAATGTCATCGGCGCGACCCTCAAAGATTTTATTTCTTCTCCGTGGATTTTAATACCTACTCCGAATTTTTCTTTTGTTTCCTTTACTGCTTGCTCAATATACAGATTGAATAACATCGGGGAGAGGCTACAACCCTGCCTTACTCCCTTCCCAACCACTGCTTCCCTTTCATGTCCCTCGACTCTTATAACTGCCATCTGGTTTCTGTACAAATTGTAAATAGCCTTTCGCTCCCTGTATTTTACCCATGCCACCTTTAAAATTTGAAAGAGAGTATTCCAGTCACCATTGTCAGAAGCTTTCCCTAAGTCTACAAATGCTAGAAACGTAGGTTTGCCTTTCCTTAATCTTTCTTCTAAGATAAGTCATAAGGTCAGTATTGCCTCACGTGTTTCAGTGTTTCTACGGAATCCAAACTGATCTTCCCCAAGGTTGGCTTCTACTAGTTTTTCCATTCGTCTGTAAAGAATTCGTGTTAGTATTTTGCAGCTGTAACTTATTAAACTGATAGTTCGGTAATTTTCACATCTGTCAACACCTGCTTTCTTTGGGATTGGAATTATTATATTCTTCTTGAAGTCTGAGGGTATTTCGCCTGTTTCATACATCTTGCTCACCAGAGGGTAGAGTTTTGTCATGACTGGCTCTCCCAAGGCCGTCAGTAGTTCCAATGGAATGTTGTCTACTATGGGGGCCTTGTTTCGACTCAGGTCTTTCAGTGCTCTGTCAAACTCTTCACGCAGTATCGTATCTCCCATTTCATCTTCATCTACATCCTCTTCCATTTCCATAATATTGTCCTCAAGCACATCGCCCTTGTATAGACCCTCTATATACTCCTTCCACCTTTCTGCTTTCCCTTCTTTGCTCAGAACTGGGTCTCCATCTGAGCTCTTGATATTCATACAAGTGGTTCTCTTTTCTCCAAATGTCTCTTTAATTTTCCTGTAGGCAGTATCTATCTTACCCCTAGTGATATAAGCCTCTACATCCTTACATTTGTCCTCTAGCCATCCCTGCTTAGCCATTAGGAACATGGGGTTAATTATTAATGAACAAAAAACAAAATATATGGCAGCTGGAAAAGCACATAGAGAAAATATGCCAAATGCAATAACAATGAGCAATTATACATTTGAGATAGTTGAACATTTCAAGTATCTGGACTCGACAGTAACACATCCAAATAATACCTCCTTTGAAATTAAGCAGAGATTAATACTGGCCAACAGAGCCTATTTTTCCCTAACAAGACTTCTATCCTCAAGGCTCCTGACTCGTACCACAAAATTAACTATGTATAAATCACTTATACGACCAGTGCTTACATATGCCTCTGAAGCCTGGACATTAACAACTAAAGATATTGAAAACTGGATGCATTTGAAAGAAAGGTACTTAGACGAATTATAGGCTCAATCTGTGAAAGAGGGAGAGGGAGGAGGAGATACAACCATGAGTTGTGTACAATATACAAAGACCAACCCATCAGAAGGATAGTGAAATCATCCAGACAGAGGTGGGCGGGACATGTGGCTCGCATGAATGATACAAAGTACCAAAAAGAATATTACAAGGAAAGCCAGGAGGGCAGAGAGGACGTGGTCGACCAAGAGCCAGATGGGAAGATGTAGTAATCTAAGATCTTAGGAAGATGGGCTATAGAAACTGGAGAGTATTGGCAAAGGACCAAGAGAGATGGAAGGAAATTGCAGAAGAGGCCAAGGCTCATCATGAGCTGTAGAGCCAAGAAAGAAGAAGAAGAAGAAGAGCATTTCAAGAGTACAAAGTATATATGGCAAGAACATCTCCCACCTGCATTCCATCATCATACTTTCTATACCTGCACTGTGAAAGCACCATTGTTGCGAAATTAAGAGACGTATGCTCCCATTTCTGGATCTTGCCACACAATTTAAATACGTAGACGAACACATCCTAGTGATATTAAATGGAATGAAAATGTCGTTTCCGTACCAGTAAAGGTAAATTTAAGGCAGATGTGTTGGGAGAATTCTTAGAAAGTGCATTTTATCTATTCAGGCAACTGTATACAAGACTCTAGCATGGCTTGCTCTGTACTGTTCTGCTGCTTGTTGCCCATATCAAGCCAGTCTGATACAAGATGTCAAGAAATTCAGAAACCGTTTTCTCCAATCATAATAGGTCAGAATAATCTATTAAAACTCTCAGAGAACTTCCATGGGGATCTCTGAAACCCTGTTGAGTGAATTTAGAAAAGTCGTGTATAAGGTGGATTTCAACAAAAAAAAGTTGTGAACATTTGTCAAAACAAAACAAGTAGTGAACATAAGTGAAGTATTAAATAATGTGTAGTCTCCCACATGGTCCTGCCTTTCATACTGTTGCTTTTGTTAGTATTGGGACTGGAATTTGTGAATGGTTGCTTGGGGCAAGTTTTAAAGATGTGTCATTTGGAGGGTAGGAATCTTGAGCTAGGGTTTGACAAGTGTGTTGGAGGGGTAAAGAGGGTGGTACATACCATAGTACTACAGGTGGCTATGGACAGCATATGAAGAACAAATAATCTCATTTCACGATCTGGCTACAGAAATTCAAACACAGTTCATTTATTTTTCAATTTTAATTTCTGTCTTATGCTATGAGTAGTTATTTACTTTTTTTACTCAATAATTCAAAAGTTAACATATATCACTTACTATATTCAGCTAGCTTCTTAGACCACTCAGAAAGCTTCATCTTACCTCCAATACAGTAACCATTTCATAAGAGGATTGCATTTATAACAAACTGTCAAACAACGAGAATTCAGCATCCAGCCAATTCATCAAAAAAAGTTGTAATTTGGCAAGAAAAAATAAAAGGTTTACTGCAGGTCTGTGTGATACTGAAGGGTCCAGGTGATAGGGAAAATGTAGATCATTCCTGTTTTCAATTGGGGTTTTGGAATCTAAATACAGGCTGACGAAACATGTTTAATGCTATGTATTACGGCTGTTTTGGAGACCAAAAATCGATAAACATGGACTCTGCAAACGGTGATCTTGTGCCATCCAGTTTTCTCTTTCTGTGATATCCAAAAGGCAGTACACAGTGATTCAACTGTGATTCTCAGGTTGTACCCCTTGACTTTTATTTGATACAGCTCCGGGGTGTCACTTAGTAAGGTGTCTGAGGGACAAGGGTGACAACTACCTTTTGCATACCAGAATTGTAATAGGGTTAAAAACTTCCAAGCACAGCAAGTAATTCTTAACAGGGAGAAATTCTCTCAGATGAAAGAAGCTCTGAGCACAACACAAGTGAGAGTTATAAGACCATTACATTCACAATATACTTAAATGACCCAGTGAATAAAGTTGGAAGCCTCAGGAGGTAGTTTGTGAATGCCACAGTTGTATATTGGGAAGTCACAGTGTCAGAAAATTATAGTGAAATGCAAGAAGACATGCAGAGAATCAACAGTTGGTGGCGGGGTGGGCTGTCACCTTCAACATAAACAGATATAATTTATAGCATTTACAGATGCATAAAGACACATTATTGCCTGATTAAATGACTGGCAAACAATCACTGTAAACAGTTAAGATCCTAAATATGTAAGAATACAGTATTACTCATAAGTACGTACGGGGTTTCAGAAGACGACTGCCTGAAAACAGCAAGACATATGGTAAACAGATGCATCAGTCGATAGAACATCTCCCCAAATTTTTAACTCACATTACAGGTGCTGAATATGGGCGCCTTTTATGATGTGGCAAATGTTAATATGTGTGTGAAATATGTGCACATGTGCAACAACAGCAGCCCCCTTTTCAAATCTTTTGATCTGATTGCCTGTCTGCAGGCCCAAACTAATTTGATGCATGTGGGGTGGATGATTTGTCTGCATATTCTGACATGTTTCATTACTAGTGACGCCCTCTGCAACTACGCCATTGTGTGATTGCAAATGGGAACTTGGAAGGGCACTCTATCCACTGGTATTTGTCATTTTTCTGTACATCTTGTGGTTTTTATGCTTTAATTTTCTGGTACCCCAAACATACTTATGAGTATTTCTTTCTCCAGGGTGACCACAAGTGGAGTCACTGCATTAAACTGTAGATAAATCAGGTACCGAGCTGAGATTTGTTGAAAGATTTCTAAGGAAATATACTTCATCCATCAGACAAGTAGCTTACAAAGCTTTTGTAACAGAGATACTCAACTACAGTGGTAGAAGCTACAAGGGAAGGTTTTGCAACACAAGGACATTTATTATTAGAATTCTGAGAGTCTTCTTTCCAAGAAGGGTCTAACAACATATTGCTTCCTCCCATTTATATCTATATATCAAAAAATGCCCTTAAAGGTTAAATCAGAGATATTCAAGCCCACAGAGAAGCATAACTACAGTAATCGTTTCATTCACCATTTATTACTGGAAGGGAAAACTAGAGGAATCATAGCGGTACGTGAAACATCTTCACGTACATGTGCAATAAGGGTTCAGAGCTGGAAAGTCAACTCAGACGACAAATTTTGCTTTCTTAAATGAAGTAGCAAAAGCAGTGGATGATACGCAACATGTATCTGGGATATTTCTGGATCTAAATACAGCCTTTCATGTTATTGATTATGGCATTCTCTTGCGTAAATTAATTATGGAATTAGAGGCCAGTCTGAAAGGTGGCCCCAGTTGTGCCTTAGTAATCACCATCAGATTACAGAAATAAAACACAAAGATAGTGAAACACAAAAAATTTCTAGTTTTTACAGTGACAAGGGGAAAATCAAGTATGGAGTCCCACAAGGGTTAGTTCTGGGACCTGTTCTGTTTCTGCTGTATATAAATGACTTGTCTAGTAAAATACATGATGGGGAAAATCTACACGAGGCAGCAATATCAGTTACGCATATCTTAATGCACTGGTTCAGGACCAAAAGCTAATCACAATTTCTGAAAAAACTATGGCAGTTAACTTCCACACCACGCAAAACCACCGTCCTGCAAATCCTGTTTTCACAATCGAAGGAAAAAATGTGTCAAGATCGGTCATACAAAATTTGTAGGCTTGCATGTTCAGGCAGATCTGAAGTGGGAGGTGCACCTAAAAAATTTAAATATGAGTCTGAATTCCCCCCCCCCCCCCATCCGTACCGTAGGTGCAACCACAATGGAGGGGTATCTGTTAAGAGGCCAGACAAACGTCTGGTTCCTGAAGAGGGGCAGCAGCCTTTTCAGTAGTTGCAAGGGCAATAGTCTGGATGATTGACTGATCTGGCCTTGTAACACTAACCAAAACGGCCTTGCTGTGCTGGTACTGCGAACGGCTGAAAGCAAGGGGAAACTACAGCCGTAATTTTTCCACAGGGCATGCAGCTTTACTGTATGGTTAAATGATGATGGCGTCCTCTTGGGTAAAATATTCCGGAGGTAAAATAGTCCAGCATTCGGATTTCCGGGCGGGGACTACTCAGGAGGATGTCGTTATCAAGAGAAAGAAAACTGGCGTTCTACGGATCGGAGCGTGGAATGTCAGATCCCTTAATCGGGCAGGTAGGTTAGAAAATTTAAAAAGGGAAATGGATAGGTTAGTTAGATATAGTGGGAATTAGTGAAGTTCGGTGGCAGGAGGAACAAGACTTCTGGTCAG
Organism: Schistocerca serialis cubense; assembly: GCF_023864345.2. Lineage (NCBI taxonomy): Eukaryota > Metazoa > Arthropoda > Insecta > Orthoptera > Acrididae > Schistocerca > Schistocerca serialis. The sequence goes on along the minus strand of NC_064641.1, from coordinate 247,466,539 downwards.
GTGACTACAGGCTTATAAACACAAAATCAAATAGGGGTAATGCAGGAGTAGGTTTAATAATGAATAGGATAATAGGAATGCAGGTAAGCTACTACAAAAAGCATAGTGAATGCATTATTGTGGCCAAGAGAGATACGAAGCCCATGCCTACTACAGTAGTACAAATTTAGATGCCAACTAGCTCTGCAGATGACGAAGAAATTGAAGAAATGTATGATAAAATAAAAGAAATTATTCAGATTGTGAAGAGAGATGAAAATTTAATAGTCATGGGTGACTGGAATTTGGCAGTAGGAAAAGGGAGAGAAGGAAACACAGTAGGTGAATATGGATTGGGGCTAAGAAATGAAAGACGAAACCGCCTTGTAGAATTTTGCGCAGAGCATAACTTAATCATAGCTAACACTTGGTTCAAGAATCATGAAAGAAGGTTGTATACATGGAAGAAGCCTGGAGATACTGACAGGTTTCAGATTATATAATGGTAAGACAGAGATTTAGGAACCAGGTTTTAAATTGTAATGCATTTCCAGGGGCAGATGTGGACTCTGACCACAATCTATTGGTTATGAACTGTAGATTAAAACTTAAGAAACTGCAAAAAGGTGGGAATTTAAGGAGATGGGACCCGGATAAACTGACTAAACCAGAGGTTGTACACAGTTTCAGGGAGAGCATAAGGGAACTATTGACAGCAATGGGGGAGAGAAATACAGTAGAAGAAAAATGGGTAGCTTTGAGGGATGAAGTAGTGAAGGCAGCAGAGGATCAAGTAGGTAAAAAGACGAGGACTAGTAGAAATCCTTGGGTGATAGAAGAAATACTGAATTTAATTGATGAAAGGAGAAAATATAAAATGCAGTAAATGAAGCAGGCAAAAAGGAATACAAACGTCTCAAAAATGAGATCGACAGGAAGTGCAAAATGGCTAAGTAGGGATGGCTAGAGGACAAATGTAAGGATGTAGAGGCTTATCTCACTAGGGGTAAGATAGATACAGCCTACAGGAAAATTAAAGAGACCTTTGGAGAAAAGAGAACCACTTGTATGAATATCAAGAGCTCAGATGGAAAACCAGTTCTAAGCAAAGAAGGGAAAGCAGAAACGTGGAAGGAGTATATAGGGGGTCTATACAAGGGCGATGTACTTGAGGACAATATTATGGAAATGGAAGAGGATGTAGATCAGGGGCAGGCAAACGTTGCACGTGGCTCATGAGCGCACAGCGCTGCACGTGTGCTGCTCGCGTGCAGGCGTCGACCGGGGCTGTGGCGACAGCCGGCAGGTTGCAGCAGTGTAGTACCAGGCTAAACTGCGGATGTTGATGTGAAGCGAGCACTATGTAGTGAACGTTGTATTTCAAGAAACGGAGAAGTGGAGATTTGCTATCTTTTAAAAAGTAATGGGAGAATCATTTTTTCTTTGTGCAAAAACGTGAAAATTCGAAATGTTTAATATGTGGCAGCATTCTCGCTGGTCAACGGAAGTTTAGTACTGAAGGCCATTATAACAAATTTCACAAGGACGAGTACAATTTATTGTCGGATTCTGAGCGGATGGGGAATTGACTGAGCTTAAGAAGAGCGATCTGACGATACCAGATGAATCTGTCATAGTTGGCCGGCCGGAGTGGCTGAGCGGTTCTAGGCACTACAGTCTGGAACCGCGCGACCGCTACGGTCGCAGGTTCGAATCCTGCCTCGGGCATGGATGTGTGTGATGTCCTTAGGTTAGTTAGGTTTAAGTAGTTCTAAGTTCTAGGGGACTGATGACCACAGCAGTTAAGTCCCATAGTGCTCAGAGCCATTTGAATTTGTCGTAGTTGCTGTTGTCACGAGAGATCTGCGACTTTCTCTCGTCATGTCTCTCATCTAACTGACTTAAAATTTTATGGAGCACTGTTTTCAAGTTTTCAGGATGACAACAATAATAGCCCAGTGGTATGTGCAAGTTATAAGACTGCGCTTAATATAGCGAGAGCTGGAAAACCATTTGCTGAATTAATAAGTCTCAGTTAAGAGCAAACATCAGTGATGAAAATTTACGTAACTGTTTGTGTTTGTCTGTATGTACAAATTTTGTTCCAGATATTAAACGTATTGTAAACTCCACCTGTGATAATTAAATAAAACGTATCTTAGGTAATAGGTACTCTTTCAAACCATGATTTCTTCAAGCACTCCTACTAACCTTACTCATTCACTCAATAAAGCAAGCTAGGAAACAAAACGCATTACAGAGGAAGCAGCGGACAGAGGGTATGGTGGGGAAGGGAGATAAGCGGGTGGCCAGCTCGCCCCTGTGTGCACGCGGAACACCTGTTAACTGCATGCGTGCAAGTGCACCGCACATGTGCAGGATTCCTGCCCGCCCCTGATGTAGATGAAGATGAAATAGGAGATATAATACTGCGTGAAGAGTTTGGCAGAGCACTGAAAGACCTGAGTCGAAACAAGGCTCCAGGAGTAGACAACATTCCATTAGAACTACTGACAGCCTTGGAAGAGCCAGTCCTGATGAAACTCTACCCTCTGGTGAGCAAGATGTATGAAACAGGCGAAATACCCTCAGACTTCAAGAAGAATACAATAATTCCAATCCCAAAGAAAGCAGGTGTTGACAAATGTGAAAATTACCAAACTATCAGTTTAATAAGTCATGGCTGCAAAATACTAACACGGATTCTTTACAGACGTATGGAAAAACTAGTAGAAGCTGACCTCGGGGAAGATCGGTTTGGATTCTGTAGAAATGTTGGAACACGTGAGGCAATACTGACCCTAAGACTTATCTTAGAAGCTAGATTAAGAAAAGGCAAACCTATGTTTCTAGCATTTGTAGACTTGGAGAAAGCTTTTGACAATGTTGACTGGAATACGCTCTTTCAAATTCTGAAGGTGGCAGGGGTAAAATACAGGGAGCAAAAGGCTATTTACAATTTGTACAGAAACCAGATGGCAGTTATAAGGGTGGAGGGGCATGAAAGGGAAGCAGTGGTTGGGAAGGGAGTGAGACAGAGTTGTAGCCTATCCCCGATGTTATTCAATCTGTATATTGAGCAAACAGTGAAGGAAACAAAAGAAAAATTCGGAGTAGGTATTAAAATCCATGGAGAAGATATAAAAACTTTGAGGTTCTCCGATGACATTGTAATTCTGTCAGAGACAGCAAAGGACTTGGAAGAGCAGTTGAATGAAATGGATAGTGTCTTGAAAGCAGGGTACAAGAGGAACATCAACAAAAGCAAAACGAGGATAATGGAATGTAGTCGAATTAAGTCGGGTGATGTTGAGGGAATTAGATTAGGAAATGAGACACTTAAAGTAGTAAAGGAGTTTTGCTATTTGGGGAGCAAAATAACTGATGATGACCGAAGTAGAGAAGATATAAAATGTAGACTGGCAATGGCAAGGAAAGCGTTTCTGAAGAAGAGAAATTTGTTAACATCGAGTATAGATTTAAGTGTCAGGAAGTCGTTTCTGAAAGTATTTGTATGGAGTGTAGCCATGTATGGAAGTGAAACATGGACGATAAATAGTTTGGACAAGAAGAGAATAGAAGCATTCGAAACGTGGTGCTACAGAAGAATGCTGAAGATTAGATGGGTAGATCACATAACTAATGAGGAGGCATTGAGTAGAATTGGGGAGAAGAGGAATTGTGGCACAACTTGACAAGAAGAAGGGATCGGTTGGTAGGACATGTGTTGAGGCATCAAGGGATAACCAATTTAGTATTGGAGCAGTGTGGGGGGTAAAAATCGTAGAGGGAGACCAAGAGATGAATACACTAAGCAAATTCAGTAGGATGTAGGTTGCAGTAGGTACTGGGAGATGAAGAAGCTTGCACAGGATAGAGTAGCATGGAGAGCTGCATCAAACCAGTCTCAGGACTGAAGACCACAACAACAAACATGCTGCTAGGTTCCCCACTCAGAATACAAGCTGCTCATCAGTGCTGACAATGTACCATTGTGGTATACAGTCACTACTTATGCACGGAATAATTTTTTTGGGGAAATTCCACAAATTCTACAAAAGCATTTAAAATAAAGAAGAAGATCATAAGGGTGATAAAAAAAGCTAAATGCAAGGATTCCTGTAGACCCCTTTTAAAACTCTCATAATATTGCCACTGCTTTGCTTGTATATGTACAAAATACTAATTTTCACAAAAGGCAGCATCTTAAAAAAGCAAAATCTCTTCAGACACAACTGTGATATACACACATATGAAATTAGGCAGAAGATGAACCTACACATTAACACAGTAAAGCCGTAAATACAAACTTATGTAAAAGAGGAGTGTATCGTACTGGAGTTATGCTATATAACCGTTTGCATTGAGTGTATCGTACTGGAGTTATGCTATATAACCGTTTGCCTTCTGACCTAGAATGCATACCAACATTAAATGAATTTAAAATAAAGTTAAAACAGTTCCTTCTTGACCACTTCTTCTGTTCTTTGCCTGAATTAATGGAACTTCGTTATAAGTTAACATCATTTATCAAATTTTACACCTGTAGAAGCAATGTAGTACACCAACCTACATTATAATACATTTTTATTGTCAATAATGATGCCAAAATGACTACTGTATTGTAAATTAACTAGGTTTACCACTGTCCTACATGAAATGTACAAACAATGTACTACAATGATTCTTGGACAAACAAATAAACAACATGATGACCATGCAATTCACACTTACGTGTTTTCAGAGGTTTCATAGAAACACTTTCAGGCTATTTCCCTACTGTTTCACTCACAATTAGCACATCATGGGATAATTGAACACCTAAATATATTGTGTGAGCTCAGACTATTCTTATTTCATAACAATCTATGTGGAAATGAACAAAATATTTTGGCATTCAGAGGAGAAAGTTAGTGACTGAATTTTTGTGAAAATCTCTTGCCACAACGAAAAACTCCTTTTTTTTTTAATGATTGCCACTCAAATTTGCTTATGACATCCATTACACTGTATCCTCAATTGCACTGTAAAACAAAAATGAGCTACCCTTCTTTGAAATTTTCAGATGTCCACCATCAATCCTATATGGTACAGATCCCATACTATATAGCATTACTCCAGACAATTGCAGTATGAATAGCACATGATTTCATTAAACGGAGCGAGAAGCCAGGAGGAAGGGGGTAAAGAAGACATTGGTCACTGTAAGTATGAATGTTTGATTAACAGCAAAGAAAATGTGTGACACTGTTTTCTTAATAACTGTTACTTCATATAATCATAGCAATCATCAAAATTTGCATAAAAGTAACACTATAGCATGCTTTTTACATTCTGTACAAACAAATTCATTAATAATACTCCAAGTGGTAATTTACATGCATAAGAGATAAGCACTACATACACAAAAGGTTAACAGTCCCAGTAGTGTCATCATGCACTAAAGCAAACCTGCTGAGAAGTGGTATATTTCTTCCTTCTTCCTCAAAAGTAAATAAAACAAAAAAAGACACTTTAACTTAATTATCGACTATCTGAGACTGTATCATCTTGTTTGTAATAAAACTGAATGAAGCAACAGAAAGCTTCTGGAAATGGAGAAAGATTCAAGCAGAAGACAAGAATAGGTGTCAATTAAAAAATAATAATAATAATAATAATAATATTGGCGTACTGTCACTTGTGTACTTACACAACACCACACATTAGAAAAAATTACTGAGACAGAAAAAGTTCTTAGGTAGTAATTTAGAAGATAAGATGTATGAAAAATTTCATTCGGTCCCTCTCATACATGTAACACACATTATCATCATGATTATGAACAAATGTCCCAGCAAAAACTTTTTTCACAATGTTCACATGGCAAAAAATTATACGAATGTAAACAAGAAGGGGCTAGAAATTCCAATCCTATATTTTTGGCTCTGGCTGCTTTTTCATGGAAAAATACAACACAGGGGCATGACACATTACCTTTTCCAGGGTTGGGTTGTGTTATTTGGGGAAGGAGACCAGACAGCGAGGTCATCGGTCTCATCGGATTAGGGAAGGATGGGGAAGGGAGTCAGCCGTGCCCTTTCAAAGGAACCATCCCGGCATTTGCCTGGAGCAATTTAAGGAAATCATGGGAAACCTAAATCAGGATGGCCGGAAGCGGGATTGAACTGTCGTCCTCCCAAATGCGAGTCCAGTCTTTTCCAGGTAACTGATAAACATGATACTTCGTGAATAATCAAACAGCTACTGCCGCGACTTTTGCAAGTGATACAATCACTTTTGAAGTGATGAAAACTCGTTCTCAAAGTTAGAAACACATCTTTGATCACTGGTTGCTTTCAATTTGGCCCACACTAGGTCTGTCAGATGTGAGGACAACCCCCAAAACTTAGTTCACAAAAAAATTTGTTTATGTTAAATTCTCGCTTGTTCCAAATACACCAACTAAACCTAAACTGGCTGCAAAAGGGCACTCGTCTCATTGCACAATAACATCACAGACTGGAGCAGTTGAATCACATTATTAATCAGGACTTTGACTACTTTTCAATGTGCCCTGAAAGGAAGACAGCTATCCTTCAGTTCTTTACCACATCTCTCTGCACCACTTTCTGCCACCCCACAAAGTCTGTGAAATATCCTGCAGTTTTTCACAGTGAAGATAGTGGGGAAAAAGTGTAACATATTGCATACATAGTCACAAACACACACACTCTTCCACACAGAATTAATTAATGTTAGGCCTAACCACAACATTCTCAACCATAAAAATTTTGACGTAAATAACTTCTACATTAAGTTCTATGCATAGTAGTTGCAGATGACAAACTGTAAAATGGAAACAACTGTATGAGTGCACGGTTTCATGGTGATACGCACTGATAAAATTCTCTAGAGCTTCCGGCCACGTCAAGTGGTTTAAAATAAATTCGCTTTCAGCCGAGTACTCCTCGGCCAGTGTCAAGTGGTGATTGTTTGCTACCTTCTGTGACATCACAGGTGCCTGCTCCAACATCATGTAGAGTAATGTATTCATTGTGCGCATGTCATGCCCACTTCAACCATCCCATGGCCTGGTCTCAAGCTGTGCTTAGCTGTAGGCCACCATCTGTATTGAGGGTGTTGTCACAAATTTTTAACTCAATTGCTTCTTTAATTACGCTATCCCAGAAGCTCATAGTCCGTGTAATAACTGATCTCTCTTTGAATGCTATATAAAGCCCAATTTCTACAGCATTCTCTGCTAAAGCTGATTTCTGAGGGTACCAAAGGTGAAAGCATGTCTTGTTTTGTACACATCACTGTTCAATAGTACACACTACCTGTCTGATATAAAACTCTCCACATGCACTCAGTATTTTATATACTCCTAGCATTCTGAGGTCTGCATCACCTTTCACAGGCCCCTTGAGTTGTCAAATTTTTGTTGGAGCCCTGAAGACAGGATCGATTTTAGGCCTCTTTAGGAGCCGGCAAATCTTTCCTGTTACTGAGCTACAGAATAGCAAAAATGGAAGCTTCTTCGAATCCTCCTTGGCGTCCTTCTGCTTCCGTGATCTCAGAAAGATGGCTTGCGAAATCTGGCAGTTGTTGTAGCCATTTTCCTTGAATACTTTCTGTAAGCGACTCAGTGGCTTCGGCAGGTTTTCAGCAAAAGATTGTTTCCATTTGATGCACCGAGGACCTTGGAATAGAACGTTTCTGTGAGGACCTTGGAATAGAACGTTTCTGTGAGGACCTTGGAATAGAATGTTTCTGCGACAGACTGTGAGAGCTGTTAGCGCGCAGATATTGGTCCATGTGGATGAGTTTCCATTAAACATTGTGGCTGTGATACCCATTTGCTTTATGGCATGTGAAGTTGTCAAGGAAAGGCAAGGCGCCATTGATCTTTACCTCCATTGTGAATTTGTCGTCGTGGATACAGTCCAAGAGTTCTCCCAGATTATCATGTCCATGAGAAGACAATTAACCTGTTGCTGATGTAATGATGAAACCAATGAGGCTTTGCAGGAGTTATGTCGTCCTTAGTATTGGTCTTTACATAGGTTGGCTGCAATTGGAGTTAATGGGCTCCCCATTGTGACTCCATCTGTCTGATTAAAATATTCTCCATCATACAACAAATATGATTTCCAAGAGCGCTTAAATAAATCCACAATGGTGTCATCAAATAACTGAGACAGCAGGTCCATGGAATCCTGGATGGGAATGCGCATGAATAATGAGACCACAGCCAAGCTGACCACAATATCTCCTTCTCCAAGATGGAGGTATTTAATTCAACTTATGAAGTCAGTCCCTTCCATACAGCCTAGGCACCCATGGTAGTCGCATCTGCAGCGACGATAAGTCCCTCTCGAAATATACCAAGGGTCCCACTGAAGCCTTCACTGAGCTTAATTATCCTCCCAACCGTGTACAAAAACAAATCTCCTGTGCTTTATCTTTCCAGTCTCCAACCACTTTCAAAAGTCCCACCGTCTGGCCACAGAGGAGCATTCCCCTCGTAACTCAATACCACCCATGACTGGAGCAACTGAATTACATTCTCCACTAGGGTTTCAATTACCTCTTGTCAAGCCCTAAAATGAAAAATGTCCTGCCCACTACCCTTCCCACCCCTCCCACAGTAGTATTCCGCCATCCACCTAAACTGCACAATACACGCGTCCATCCTTACACAACCCCCGCTCCCAATCCCTTACCTCATTACTCATACCCCTGTAATGGACCTAGATGCAAGACCTGTCCCATACATCTTCCCACCACCACCTACTCCAGTTCGGTCACTAACACCACCTATCCCATCAAAGGCAGGGCTATCCGTGAAACCAGTCATGTAGTCTACAAGCTAAGCTGCAACCACTGTGCTGCATTATACGTAGGTATGACAACCAACAAGCTGTCTGTCCGCATGAATGGTCACCGACAAACTATGGCCAACAAACAAGTGGACCACCCTGTTGCTGAACATGCTGCCAATGTGATATCCTTCATTTCAATGACTGCTTCACTTCCTGTGCCATATGGATCCTTCCCACCAACACCAACTGTTCTGAATTGTGCAAACAGGAACTTTCCCCGCAATAAATCCTATGTTCCTGTAGCCCTCCTGGCCTCAACCTTCGTTAGTCGCTGTCCTCATCCATCCAGCCCCTTCCCTACTCCCATTCCAGCACTACACAGCCATAATTCCACAACATACCCAGTCTTTTTGGTTTTATTTATTTATTTCTCTCCTTTTCCACTACCCCCCCTCCCCAACTCTCCCCTGCCCACTGCCTAACCTGCAGCACTTCACTGTCCACCATCCCCACTATACTATCCCTCCCCCTCCCCGCCTCCTCCGTACCCCCACCCAGTCACCACTCCCATCATGCACTGATGCTGCTGCTCGCAGTGCGGTTTCAGTTGCCCGAAACAGCAGCCCTGTGTGTGAGTTGTGTGTGTGTGTGTGTGTGTGTGTGTGTGTGTGTGTGTGTGTGTGTGTGTGTGTGTGTGTGTGTGTGTCTATTGTTTACGAAGGCCTTTGGCCAAAAGCTTTAAGTGTGAAAGTCTTTTTGTTGTGCCTATCTGTGACTCAGCATCTCCACTATATGGTGAGTAGCAACTTTCCTTCTCATAATATTGAAGTCAGTCATGTTCTTGATATGGTGTACACGATGACCAATGTCCACAGTAAGGAGGCTGGCCAGATGTTTAGCAGGTCTGTAAAACAGTGATCCATGCTGCTCACAATGGGAACTAAATGTGTGTTCTTCTTCTGAACCTCTGTAAGGCCATACAATGTAGGTGGTCGAGGTGCCCTAGGGAGGCAATTTGTAATGACATTCTCTTCCAGTGAAAACCTCTTGAGAAGCTCCAAAATCTTCCTCATTGTTCTGGAGTCAGGTCCCTTGATAATTTTTATATCTCTCTTCCTCCAGCATCAACCGAACCTTTACATCACAGTCAGCTCATTCCATTACGATGGCTGCATTGCCCTTGTCAGCTGCCAGGATTACAAGATGATGATTGTTGCAGACTTCTTTAAGACCAGAAAGCAGTTGGACATAGACAGACACGAGCTAATGGCCATCTGCCTGCAGCTGATGGAATTCCTCTCAGCTTTGGATTGGGAATGAATTTATGTAGCCACAGCAGCACAACAAATGTCATCACAAAAGACAACCAAAGAAAAGCAGAAAGGGAATTTCAGCCGCCTTTCACAGCAACAGCATGGCTCAGAGCAAAAAATTAGAGAATTTGCCATTATCAACATCATGACGAGAAACATCAATGCATGTGCCACGCCTCTCCTGTCAGCTGACACAGGCAATGCAACCACCATCATGGAATGAGCCAACTATGATGTGAAGATTTGGTTGATACTGGAGGAGGAGACATATCAAAAATTATCAAGGGACCTGACATCCAGAATAATGACAAATGTCAGAGCTTCTCAAGAGGTCTTCACTGGAAGAGAGTGTCATTAAAAATCTCGTCCTTTGTGCACCTCTACCACCTACATTGTAGGTTCACAAGAAGAACACACCTGAATGTCCCATCATGAGCACCAGTGGATCGCCAACTTTAAGATAGTGAAACATCTGGCCAGCCTCCTTACTCTGCACACTGGTCACTGTGTTCACCATATCAAGAATACAACCAATTTCATCAGTCAAATTAAATGCATGCCTGCCTCTTGGAGGAGGAGATATTATGGTCAGGTCTGATGTGGTTTCATTATTCTTGTGCTTTCCCATCCAATATTCCCCAGATCTGCTCTCCCAGTCATTTGACACTACCGTTGTGAATTTATTTAAGCACACTCTGATGTCCTCGTATTTTTTGTATGAAGGAAAATATTTTAATCAGATGGACAGCACCGTGATGGAAAGCCTGTTAGCTCCAATTATAGCCAACCAGCACTTTGAGGACATCGCCTTGGGCATGGCTCCTACAAAGCCTAGTTGCTTTTATCACGATGTCAATAACACGTTTCTTGATTGGTCTCATGGATACAAAAAGCTGGGAGAAATTTTGGACTACATCAACAATATCCACAATAATATCAAGCTCTCGACTGAGGTTGAGACTGATGGTGCACTGCGCCTTTCCTCGACATCCTCATCCACTTTAAAACAAATGGGGTGTCTCAGCCACAGTGTTTCCTGGAAACATGCCCGCACTTAACAATATTGCATGCTAACAGCTATCATCATCCACCACAGACACATTCGGTTCTGAGGACATTGGTGCATTAAGGGGAAGCTGCCTCTGTAATTAAAAAAATAAAAATCACAGCATTTGGTAACAAGGCATATATAAAAAAAAAACCTTGCCTATTCTCAAATTCATGAATATTTCCTTAAAAACTCGAATTTATATATGTACAGGTAGTAAAGAGCATTTTCCTTGTTGTTCAATAGAAAAGAAAAGAAAAACCCACTGATGATGGACTAACTTCAGTGAAACCAGTTAAAAAATGAAAAAATGTCTTTTGCTCAAGGCAGGTCCCAAAAAAAAAAAAAAGAGAGAGAGAGAGAGAGAGAGAGAGAGAGAGAGAGAGAGAGAGAGAGAGAGAGATTATTTGTAAGCAGACATGGACACAAGAGCTTCAACCTCAATATGAATATCCTGAGCTCTCGTTGAGTAAGTCCTCCTACAATCCCAGGCCACAAGGGACATTCTTGAGTGCAAGATTCAGCTTCAATATCTATCCAATGCAGCATATAGCGCAACCCACTGCAAAAGGAGGAGGAGGAGTAGGAGGAGGAGGAGAGGGTAGGGTTTAAAAGCCTGACATGAATGAAACTATTTGGGACTGAGCACAAGCTAAGACTGAGGAAGCAAAGGGAAGGGAGTCCCTATTCAAATCCAGTCAATGGTGTACCCTATTACATGACTCAGAACCATGTCTGAAATACATGTCATACATCATCTTTCCTGTAACAAGTGGATAGTATTTTACAAGAGCAAGTGCAATGACCATTAGTCCATTGGTAAGAATGAACATTGCCAAATAGTTGGCAAGGGTTACTGCATCACATGGCACACCTAGTTTCTCAACTCAAAATAGTTAATTTCAAGAGGTGATTTACAACCCATATTATATAGATATTTAATGCTGACATCAGCTTCTCTAAACTGCATAGATGGCAACTGTCCCTCTAAAACATCTTTTGGCCCAGAAAACTGTTTTCAAGTAACTCTGCACATTCCCACCCTATTTCCTGCCTCCACATTACTGACACCAATAACTCCTCTTTCTCTTTTATGCTCCTCTGTAGTTATGCATATTTATGGACCCTTATCCACACAGTTTTCTCAGTGGTCTCCTACTATCTCCCAATGCCCACTAAAATCCATCTATGACAGTGTCCCCCTGTGTGTCAATACTTGGGTTTGCTCTCACACCACATCCCTATGACCATGGTGTCAGGAGGATATAGTTGCACCATGTGTGTGTGTGTGTGTGTGTGTGTGTGTGTGTGTGTGTGTGTGTGTGGGCACGTGCGCATAGCTGAGAGGGGATGGGAGGGGGCAGGCGAGCAAGGACTTGAATATTCAACCTCTTGTATACATGCTATAGCATTCCCCATGATGCTGAGCATTTCTATATGTTTGTATTCTTCAAAGGCTTTAAAGGCTTTTCTATTGCAGTCTTTTTTTTTTGCTTTTAGTTAAGCTGTCATCTTTGATTCACTTCTTTGCTTTAAATTTTGTCTTGTTGCTCATTATTAGTAGTACCCTGAAATTTTAATCCCAGTTGTCACTCCATTGTCATCTTATAATAATCTCCTATATCCTGCATCTCTTCTGATAAAGATTTGAAGTGACTCTTCCAGTCTTCAGAAACTATACATATAGCCTTATCATTTCCAACTTTATTCAGATTAAATAATCTTTGAAAATTCCTAAAGCACAAGAATTAACTATTTTCAGGTTTGTGTGAAGGTAATCCCAGAATCTGTTTGTTCCTTTTTAAATTGCTCGTAAGTAGATACTCTTGTTTCAAGTTGTCATGCTCTGTGTTGCAAAGCTTTATAAATTGTTGTTGGATTTGTATTGTCACTGAAATATGGCCATGTAATAGTCTAGAGGACAGCAGTTATCTACATCCAGCAATGTGTCCAGAGAGAGATTAAATTTCATTGCCTGCTTTTGGTCAGCAGGGTTTGATGCACAGAATCCTCCACAGCTACACTACCTTCTGAAGTGATGCGCACTAGAATTTCCCTCCATACACACTGCCTCATAAAAAAGTGAAATGTCCACAAGACAAGGTCCAATGCCTTGGAGGCACAGAGTGTTAGTCCTGGCATCATGGTGTGGGAAACCATCAGGTAAGACTTCAGGGCGTGGCTGATAGCGACTGAGGGAGCTCTTGCAGTATACCTCACGGACATCTGCTTTCTCATGTATTACATCTCATGCAACAGTATCACTGTGCCATTTTTCACCAGCATAATGCTTGTCCATACATAGCATAACCATCTTGGACTCTGCCTCGGCACCATTGTACAGGATATCAAGGACCAGTTACCAACAGTTGTAGACTAGCTCACCTAAGTGGGTGCATACTGCCAACTTCTTTGTAAATCTGATTTGATTTTGTATCACTTTAATAACATCACATATTCTCTCGACCTGTTAAGTTCCATTTCATTTCCTCCTGCTCTTCTGGGTACTTCACACTTTTTGTAAGGCAGTTTCCTGGACTGTTGCAGAGTTCTCAGGGGATACAGAAATTATGATACAGCAAAAACTGATGTGTAAAACAACTGTTGTAGCTTACAATTTATTGGTTGCACAGGTATATTTATTTAGCATGTAGGGAGATATCTTGAAGAGTTACCTATTGCCGTTAGTGTTCCTGCACGCACATCAGTTTGCCCAATGTTACTTCAGAACACAGGAGAGAGTACTGATTGTAGCCCAATAACTGAAAAAAATTACTGCCCCAATAGTGTGTCATTGACTTCCCCCAGAACTTGAGCCTTGTGTCCTCTCCACCACCTCCTGTCACTTCCTTTTGTTGACACTATTGCCACTGTTAGCTATTCTTATTAATTTGGACTACAGAATTAATGGTGGCACTAGATTTCATCTTCAGTGATCATTGGGAGAGAGATGTAACCTGCTCTTCATGATACTGTTGCAGTCATTACTGACATACAGTAATTGTTTCTGTCTTCTGCTTTTTTGTCAGCTGATTTCAAGCCAAGATGGTAAAATTTTTCCCAAAAAAGTGCAAACATCTTCCACTGCGGTTCACCATTTCCTTTACAAAATAAAGGAGACTGCTCTGTAGTAAGACAGGTGTTCCAGAATCATTTTGTACCACACCAATACCAGCAGACACGTATTGCAAAGTTTGCAGTACACAAAAAATTATGTCGTTAATTTCTCATTTTTCTGTTCCTTTAATGAACAGAAAGTGGGGAAAATCTCTCTGTGTGCTACACTCAGAGCAGTTTGTAACGTTTAGAGAAATTCTTTTCTCTAACAAAAGTATCACAACTAAAATAACAAACTTCTGCATTATAAAGTCATCGAAGTGCTACCTACTTTATCCTATCAAGCTTTGATAGGTTTCAAGAAGACTCGCGCTTCACAGACCACCTCCACTTTTAAAATGTGTAAGAGGAATATTTTTCTGATACAGAACATTATCGCATATAATTCCACAAACTAACCTTGGGTTCTCATAAAGTTACATGTGTACTTAATAGTAATCTCTTCCAATAAAGATCAAAGGAGATGTAGCTGAATCTCTGTCATGAATCTACTTCCAGAACCTAAACATTCCACTAACTATTTGTTTTTCACTACAATCATGAGGTACACATTTCTTGAAAGTGAGTAGGAAACGAAACTAACTGCCACCATTCCTAGGAGAGCCATGAAAAAACACTGTCAAACAATCACCCCCATCATGACAAAAGAAATTAAACAGCCAGAGAAGAATAGTTTTATTTACTGGAAGTATTTAAGCATAAATAAAGAAGATGAGCCCTTCAGATGAAATTCATTGGTGTTGCTGGAGGTATAATAACAGGCATGGAAGAGATATGCTTACTCTAGGAGGGGGTATATCCTTGTAGTCTTCTCCGCTATTTGACTGACTTCCTATGCGACGTGGACTGCCATCAGACATGGACGAAACTGGACTTGGTGAAGGTGATGCCCCAACTAGTATCTGCTGTAAAACGGTATTGCATTCCATTTCAGTTCAATTAGCAAAACTTAATTCTGGTTACACATTACCAAGCTTGTACAAGTTTCCACAATTTAGATTAGTACAAAGTACTTCCTGCATCATTTTTTGCACAATTTACCAACATAAAAATTCTAAAAGTACTGTTTCTTAACAGAAGCTCTAACTAAAACTGAAAAGAAGTCATGCATCACTGCAAATAAAATTTGTCACATTGCTGTATTATGAAATGTTATCTATTTAGTTGTACAACAAAACAAACAGCTGTGAGAATGATTCTACAAATGAAACAATGCATTATATTAAACTTAATTCTGCTGCCAAACAAAACTTAGCACTAATAAAAGATGTAAGTGCATTAACATTTATCAACTAATACTGCTCCTCATTGAGAGGTATGTATACCTACTTGCATATTCGCTGCTGGTGAACCAATGGGTGTGGAAGTGGCATGAGCAGCAGCCCTTGGTGCAAGAGGTGGTTTGTTTCGACGCCTTTCTTCCGATAGTCGCTCTCGTAAATCTATGTTTTCTCGTTCAAGAGCTGCCATTTGTAACTTGAGATCTGATATAGTGGACATTAATTCAAGTTTCTGAGTTTCCAGGGATGACCTTGTCAACATTTCCTACACAGTAAAAGTAATCGTATTACTATACGAAACAAGAAAATCGTATTACTATATGAAACAAGAAAAGTAAATTCTGGGGTTTGGATGAGTGAAATATAAAATAAAAGAAAGAAGAAAACGAACACCCAGCTATCACAATAAGAAGGGAAACCATAAAGAATAAATTGAACACCCAGCTATCAGGACAAGAAATGAAACCATAAAGGATAATTTAAATATATTATTAAATTATTAAAATTATTAGATTAAAAACTTAAACAGATACTTGTACGCAGCCATTCTTTTCATACTCTGAACACACGTATCATCGAATAAATCCTTAACACATGGTGAAGAAAAAGCCTAAGCATACATTTTTGAGTGATTGGGGAAATACAGCATTAAATATTAAAATACAGCATTAAATATTAAAATTACAATATGTAGTAAGTGTATCATGCTCAATTTAATCTCTAATTTTGCAGTCCCTTGTAAGATTTTACCACTGTGGATACAGATTCTTAGTATTAAATGACATACTAATACACAAAATCAAACAATGGTAAGTCCACGTAGGAATATCAACAATGTAGGAAAAAACAGATTGCTACTTACTGTGAAGAAGACATTTTCTTTACTGTAGAAATTGCAGCACACACTGTCACAGTAGGACATTATGCAGAGAATTGGAAAACAGAAAACAACCAGCCGTCAAACTTTAATTTCTACAACTGTCAGATAGTAAGAAACATGTTATTATATAAGTGCAACAGCAAATTCTCAAACAAATTTAAATTGTTGCTGAAAATAATATTGCAACCAACACCTACACACAGCAATTATGATTTAGTCAAGGTTGACATATGTCTGTCTACAATGTCAGGACATGTATTGATGAAGGCGATAAAGCCAAAATAAGCTTATATACTAAAATAAAATATCCTGTAGCACACTTGTTTTCCAATTCTCTGTGCAATGTTCTACTGTAAAGAAAACACATTATGCTTCAGACAGGCACAATTAAGACACTTACACAAATTTATGAGCCACAGCCTTCCTCAGCAAAAGTGAAACTGAGAAGCGCACACCATTCATACACACAAGCAAGCACATCTCATACACGTGACTGCCAACCCAAGCAGCTGCTAATACACAGTAGCATTCCTTAACTTTCAATTAATAAATAAACATAGTCTTGTACTACGCATTTTCTCCAATATGTGCATATAATTTTAATTCTTATCATTGTTGTATTTAGGCCCTCTTTTGATTGCCTTTTCCCTGTAAATATAACCTGCAGTCCTCTGTTCGAAAGTTCCTATCTGTCTTACCAATAATCACATTCTTAATAAAGAGGCATCTCCACCTTTACTACTGGATACTATCCTTGTCATCATCAAAATAACAGCAATTTGCTTCATTACTGGTCACGCACAATCTATCTACTGTGGAATGCTTCCTCTCACAATACTAATATGACTGCATGTTTGAAAGACCATACACTTTCTTGATGTCTAAAAAATTTAAGTCTCTTTCCTTAGTTTTGCTAGTTCAGTTAATTTCTTGATATGAAGCATCTGCTCAGAACATGACCCCCTCCTTTCTATGTTTCAATATGGTTTTGGAAATAATCTTCTGCTATAGATAAAAGCAAGACACCTTTTTAATTATCAACATCAATTCTAGAGCATTTCTTATGTGGGAGAGCTGATTTCCAACAATCAGGCACCTTCCTTTCTATTTATTTTCTCAAATTCAGTGGTACCATTTCAGTCAAATCTACTTTATTATGGTCACGAAGTGAGAGAAGTGAGTCACTCTGTACATAGATCACTGCATGTTCCTTAAACACAAAACTAAAGTTTTGTTATTGTATGTACATCCATGAGCCTTTCTGCTGAGGGGTGGCTCAGTAATACAGATAGCCATACCACATTTGTAGTCATATCCGAAGATTATTTATGAGAAGCCAAACCAACATATGGGTTGCAAATATATGCTACAAAACACCAAATGAGGTTACGTATGCTGAAAATCCCAGGTATGAAAGTAACTAATTATTAAATCAAGTGGCTGTCTGACACCATGGCATTAAATACACAATTGCCTAATGATTATAGCAAGACATTTTGAAAAAGTGTAAATATTGCTGAAAATCTAAAGGTTATTGTACAAATACCTTTGTGTGTAAAAATTCTGCATTTATACATTTCAAAACAGTAAAGAACTCATCAATTCAAATATTGCTTTGGACAGCACAATGATTTTTTAGGTGACTCCCACTAATGATGTCCAACACAGATTTTTAGTCACTTGAGAAGGTTATTCAGCCAGTTATGAAGGATAGAGAACCTCATTTGCTTTCAAAAACCATACACAACTTAAGCAGAGAAGGGAATTCCTGTTACTTACCCAACAGAGATACCTACAAATACTGCAGAGGACTGACAACACTAGCCTATATCATAAAGTAAGATACAGTTTTTTTTCTGCCTTACCCTTTGTAAAAGATTCTCGCTGTTATCCAACTGCTTCCGTTTTTCATCCAATGTCTTCTCCAAATCTGCTATCTTGTCACCCTGGGCTTCTATCTGCTCCGTCAGAACACTCACTTGTAACTGCAGCGACTCCTTGTCTGCTTCCAGTTTTCGAATTCTCTCTTCTCCTTCTCCTGGGGGCTGTCAATAATAAGATATTTTTTAATGAGATGTTTACTTTATTGTTTGATGGTCTAGCTAAAAGTAAAAATGAAACAGAGACAATAAAATACAATGTTAATTTTTGTTGACTTCTGATATATATTTAGAGATATTAAATGTTATGTTTCCAGACTGTGAGACCATGGAAATTTGATGATATAGTACTAAATGTATTGTTGATAGTCTTCTACATTTGATGCTGACATGTAATTTAGAAGGTATAGCTTATTAAAGTGAAAATATAGGATATGTCATTATGAGTAAATGTAATGAATTATTATCACACAGGTGATTTATGTTGAGTGTGTGTGTGTGTGTGGTGGTGGGGGGGGGGGTGGAGGGAGGGAAGGGGAGGGGGGGAAGAGAGAGAGAGAGAGAGAGAGAGAGAGAGAGAGAGAGAGAGAGAGAGAGAGAGAGAGAGAGAGAGAGAGGGGTTTTTAAGAAGTATTTGTAATGCATTTACTGTAGACACAAACAAATTCTTTATGCATGCTCACTTTGCTTCACAATATACAACAAAACAAGGGATGCTGATTACAGTATTTGTATGTATGTCAGTTTTTAAAACACTTAAATACAAAAAAGGTAAGGATAATTTACAGCATGCATCACCATGCCAGGTTAGAATGAATAGAAGTATAATTCTGGAACATAATGTTATTAATACCAGGACGACATGAAATAGGAGACAGTGGAAACTGAAGGAATGAATGTTAGAAAAGGTAGTGTTTAACTCTATGTCCACAAAAGTGTGAGCCATCTAGACCACTGTAAACACTTAACACAACTTGGAAACAAATGGAGCACCGTAATCTCCTAACCTTGCTGGTAAGTGTTGACCGGCTACCATGCCAGCACCCATGGACAGCTCCATACAGATCAGGCTGACTGCCAGAACACAGATGACAAGCACAAAAACTGCGGCATGGGCATATCTGAGGTGTAGGCATGCCATGAGCACAGCTACATCCGTGACTGTTGTGAAGGTGGCAGTGTGAACTTGACAGGTCACACCAAGAACCATGGTGCACAGATCCGTGGCAAGCTGGTAGACGTTGTTGTGGTGAGGGGGATCGGTATCGGAGAGCTGCAGATGACCGGCACTTGGAATCACGGGTAGATCGATCACAACGTTTGCGTCGGCGGTCAAGGCTGCCACCTTTATCGGAGGGGGAGGCTGATGGGGGCGGCGGTTTCTGTGCCGAACCTCGCAGTGGCGGTTTGTGTGTAGGACCATTCACGCTACTGAAGTCTGGAGTGCTAGTAATGTCCTTGCCTCTGTGTACAGGTGATTCCAGGGTTCGAAAATCACTTTCTTCATTCTGTACACCTCGACATGGTTCTATCTGGATGTAGCTGAAACTGTGGTTCTCCTCATTTTCTGCTTCCTTACTTTGTAAAAGACAACTGTCTTCAGTTTCTCTCGTTACAGGTACTGAAGAATTCTTAATCCAGTGAAAGTTCTCTCTGCAGCCCTTTGCGTTTTGATCTGACAAACCCAAGAAGTAACCCATCAGATTAATTTATTTACTACATTTCATAACTATCAAATGGTAGTTCTGTGACATTCAGGAGAGAAGATTACAATGAAAATGTGAAACAAATAAGTACAAGTACAGCATATCTTCTCAAAAAGAGGTTATAGCCAATTTAACTCTTTATTTTCAATGTACTTTTACAAGCAAGGAATGATTTTGTATTCCACACATGAGTTAAATGGCCCACCTTGGTGGGACTGCTTCTGTTTGTCTTCGTCAGAAGAGCATGAGGATGAAAGTTCTGAGGACGAGCTGGAATGGGAAGAGTCTGAATGTGACTGTCCAGCTCCACACTTGAGTGTAGACTCATCGTCTGGGCTTGAGTCATCGCCACCTGGTAGCATCAGAAACCACTAAGTACGTTTTCAAATAATCTCTTACTATTACTAAATTACTGGCATTTTCCTAACATCCTACCACTTCTGAAATAGTTTTCATGATAATTAATAAAACTGTTGTACAGGTCTACTTCCAATGGTACAGGGAATTCTAATCTCTTCAACAATTGCATGTGGTTCAGAGTTGAATAATTTCTGACGCCGAAATAAATAATTATTACACACACCTTACATATAACATTTCAAGCAGAAAGTACTTTAATTACGGCAGTAGACTGTAAATTAGGAACTGTGGCACACTTTCGAGCATAGAAAGGGAGAGAAACGAGGGCAATTAAATATATTTAACACATTTTTCGATATAATGGGAAATAACACCAAATTTTGTTTACATGGTGCAGTCATCAAACTGTGGGTGAACTGATGTCGCCCCCCCCCCCCCCCCCAAATGCACAATCAACAACGTAGCGTGGTGCAAGTGAGTAACACAATTGCAACAACTGTCAAATTCCAAATTTAGATACAAATGTCTCTCTTATTCTTCATGGGAATATGTCTTAAATACGATGGAATCACTGGAATGGTCAGATGCAGAAAACCAAAGGTGTGGTACAAACCCATTTTTGTATACATAAATGCACAAATGGCTGGATGAAGCCCTCCTTTTGGTAATGCACGCTTCTTCATCGTCCTGACCAGCAACGACTATCAGTGCACTTACAAACAAGACAGAACTGTTCGAGAGAGCTTCTTAAACTATCATATTGGCAGGGATCCAGTTAAGTTCCTGGCTGTCTCAGCCAAAGATTAAAAGCATCTATGCTTCGTTAACGGAATAGCTTCAAAAATAATGGGCCACTTCTTAACAAAAACAATCGTTGTGTAAAATAAATAAAAGATCTGCGACGTATTTTGCTTAGAGACTTCACACAGTGAACATCGTGATCAGCACGTAACAAAAATGTACGAGAAGTAATGTGTTCAGCGCCAGCGGACAAACCTGCCTTGACACTTCTATTTTCCAATTATAAACACTAATTTGTAAGACAAATTCCCACAACGTCAATGTTGCTACTATGTTCAACGATGTGAGCCGAGTGTGCAACAAGCACTCAACAGTACTCCTGGAAAGATAGGTGAGGCACGACAGTGTCTAATGAAAACTTAAAAAACTAATAATATCAAGAGATAATTATTGGGGGCTAATACGTGGACGATTCATTTCCGACAACAAACAAAACTTTATGTCGATTTTTCGGATGAAGAGGAATACGAAATAAAAAACCAGTTCCAATAATAATGTGCAGAATAATTAAATCAATTATCTGGTTTCTAACTAGTTGCAACCAATCTGTACGACGTATCATTGTTCTTCTTCTAACGTTCATCAATAAATGTTACAGCAGTGGGAGAGGTAGCACTAGCTTTTTCCTCTTACATAATCTGTGAAATACGTGTTGTTTAAAATGCAGTGTGCGGCCACTCTTTAAAGACTAGTCTACCAAGCACACTGTTAGGATTGTCTTCTAATCCACACACGCTGCAACATAGGAGATTTAATATTTTTATTTAAATGTGCAACAATTTGTGTAATTAACGAAGTGCACTACTTCGATTCTAGTACTCTTTTGTTAGAAGGAGGGAAGTTCAAAGAGTCACAGAAAAAGATATTTTACCACATCGACTTTGAATTGACTGTGCGCTGAGTTTCTACCACTGTCACCGAAATTCCTTTTTTGAAAGTCGCAGTCGTGTTTTCGAAAGGAATATTTGATCAGTACGCTTCTTCTCGCCAATATGACTACGTGACAGCCTATATATGCTCGTCTTCCAAGTTGTGACGTCATTACTTTCTCCATATTTCGTAAGATGTTATGAATATCGAAACAAAAATTTGGGCATATGATAGTACGAAAGCAGGTGAGTATTTTCCTGTATGATTTAACACTTGTGAGATTTATTTTAATCTACGATGATACTGAACCTAAAATGAATTATACTGAAACGAGGTACATTTTTAAAGACCATCGACAGTTCGTGAAAAAGAAAACTAAAATGGTATACCGCAAGTCAATGTTTCTTGCAAGACTTTTCGAAGGAAAAAAAAGACGGTTTCATGTGGTGTCGAGGTTCTGCTGCTGTAGTCTGCAGTTTCGTTTCAGCCATGTTGGGCTATGTTTACAGGGAAATTAGGCTAATACAGCGGAGCAGTGATGTATTAGCAGACTTTGGATAGGAAATTTACATGTTTTATTGAGAACAGCTTCAGTGTGAACGTTACTTCTATATCTAAGTTGACAAATAGAGTAGACCAATGAGACGAGGTACTAGAACTTTTCGTTAAATGAACGGGTTGTTCTTCCGTAACTTGCTGTTCCACGTCTATCTTCAGAGGGCAGCAGCCACACTTAACGCAAATTTTACAGTTTCGTCATGAAGTTAGAGAACTTTTTTTGATGGAAATTATAAAACAGTGGATGGTAAAGATATGTTTAGCAAGGCACATTGCGCGAAAATTGTACTCGGTGTCGTTATATATAAGGAGCATCTTATTTGATACGAAAAATAGGAAGTTTCCTTAAGATATGTATGTTGCCACCTGAAAATGGGCTTCGATTTGAAACTAGTTGTAGCAAAATACACCTTTAATTTAACGAAAATGTGGCTGTCTTATCGATCTGTTTCGAAACAGTCTCGGAGTTCTCACACAATCCTCGATACAATGATGGTAGAGTAATTGAATAACTATCTAGAACGTCGAGTAGTGAAAATACTTATCCCCTGAATACTACTATTTGACAAGTGCCTCGTTTCGATATTTTAAACGGTTTAGTGAATGTTGGGGGTGATGCGAGTTAGATGAGTCGAGCTCTGTCTAGTGGAACAATCGGTGGGTGTGCGAAGTGACCTCGCGCTGGAGGCGGAGGAGGAATGTGCGAAACCTGCGGTGGCGGCGGGGCCCGTGCTGCGTCGCTGCCAGTCGCCTTCTGCCTTCCTGTGATCGCCGCTTTCGTCATCGCTGCTCGTTGTCAGACTGTCGTCGTCGTCGTCATCGGGACCGTGGCGGTCGTGGTCTCGGTCGTGTTTGGCTTCGCAGGAGCGTCGATGCACATCGGTGAGGCGCCGAGCGCGGTTGAGCAACATCGCTGGCGCAGCCGAATGCGCGCGCACTGTGCCTTCGGACATTTCCGTACACGGGTGCTCGTGTCTTCTGCACGCCGTACCAGTTTCTCAGCGTGCGGTGTTCTTATGAGATCGCAGATCCAAGTTGGTGTGGACTGGCG
This sequence comes from Schistocerca serialis cubense, assembly GCF_023864345.2. Classification (NCBI taxonomy): domain Eukaryota; kingdom Metazoa; phylum Arthropoda; class Insecta; order Orthoptera; family Acrididae; genus Schistocerca; species Schistocerca serialis. Next base: position 247,442,889 of record NC_064641.1, on the reverse strand, counting down.
CAATTTTTTTTCCTCCAGTGAAATGTGGTGGGGGGGGGGGGGGGGGTGTTAGCTCCACAAATAGATCCAAACTAACTCGACTAACTCGAGCGTCGCGGGGGCATTTCGCACCAGGTTAGTGTGCAACCTGGTCTCCACGTCGTTTACGAACGCAAGGACCAGCGTCGTTACACGTGCATTTGCGCCAGCAGGCAGTTCGAGCGGTGTCGCGGAAGCGGAAAGAAAGCGAGTGGTCCGTCGAGGCGTTTCGAATGTGGCGGTGCGGCGCGAGCGTGGGCGTCGCTTGCTGCCGGCGGCGATGACGCAAGCGATCGGCACTGATGGAGGTGACAACGGCGGCGTGCGACACGCGGCGGAGCGCCTTGCCGATGCCGACTGAGCAGCGTCGACCCGGCGGCTGGCCACGAGAGCTTCCGTGCGGTTATATTTAGCGGCTCTGCCCTCTCGGTTTGAACACGCACGGGAACAACGTGCGTGACGCGGCCCACCGCGCTGCCCGCCACAGGGCCTCCCGCTGTCCGTCGCCTGCCCTCCCCCCCCCCCCCCCGTCCCCACCATCCCCTACCTTTATATCCTCTCCTCCCCCCACCCTACCATCAACTTTTTCCCGACTTCTGTCTCTTGTTTTACAGTCGTCATGCCGCCCCGGCCTGGGAGGCCTACACCCAAACATCCGCTTTGCCTCACACTGAAAGTACGCTACGGTCAGTAAAACATACCAGGGGCGGCTGGGGTAATACCGCTGTGCCGTGGACTCACTAGTATGAAAGAGAAAAGCAGAGCTATACGAATTACACATAGAACATTGTTTCCTTGTATGTGTGCTCTGATTTGAAGAGGCGCGTTAAGCCGCGCGCGCTGTTGTGGAAGTTTTCTAACACCTGGAGCCAGCTCCAGATTTACAGCGTCTGCTCTCGTAAGCGCTGTGAGGCCGGGATGTTGGTTTCTACATGCTTTGGTGGAGAACAAAAAACTAACGTATTCACCACGTGTTGAACACCTGTTTTCAAAACAACAGTGTAGTATTTCTCTTTATGTTCGTCACGTTCGTGTAATGAGGTTCTGTCCAAACATGTTTCAGTTCACTGTTAGGCCTGGCAATTAAGAAGTATAGCACTGTGCAGTGTGTTTTCTTTAAGTGAAAATTCGGTTGACTGTGAAAGTTATAAACATGAACAAACGAAGTGAATGGTTAAAAAACGCCATTTTGCGACAGGACCCCAGTGAAAAATTCAGATAAAAACACTAGGTAGGCCACTACCGAACCTGACACTGCAGCGACAAACAAAAAATTGATTCCGTAATTCAATCTGGAAATTTTCTAGAAGAACAATTGTATTTGTGGCTGTGAAGAAAATAATGCTGTGTTCTGTTTTCCTTGCGTGTTACTTGGGGACTTGTTTACTGGTGCAAGACCGGAACAACCGTTATTAGGCGTATATGGTTAAAATGAAAGTACATGAAATGTCAAAGCGACACGTAAATAATCTTCTTTCATTTCTAGGCAAAACCAACATTCAGCTTGAACTGGATTCACAATATAGACAAAATAGACAAACAACAGACAGTCAAAACAAACAGCAGAAAGGAACAGACAGAAACTGTTCAGGCGCCATCTCTATCGTCAACTTACGCTACCGTAACTTCAAAACACCTTCTACTTCTGACTGTCACGTAAAAGTGTCTGCACATTCCCTAAGAGCAGTGAAGAATCCCGCGGTCGATATATTTTTTTTTTTTTAAATGGACTTGTAGTCCGGGGTGATATGTTACAATACAGCATCACCGGTCTATTGCGGTCTAACTGTGTTGGTGAGGCAGTAATTTTCCACAGGGCAGTGACTGCGTCACTGCAATTCACTTTGGAGGTATGGCGGTGGGACTTGTAGTCCCGTACCACCCTCTGACGGTGATAGTACTACATGAGTCAGGCAGAAAAATTTTGCCTAACATGGGCAGGTGAAGGTGTGGCTGTCGCGAATAGTAAAAGATGGTGTCGCGAATAGTAGAAGATAGAATTAAAATCATGTAGGCTGTAGGCTGGAAAATTATTGCTACAGATCAAGCGAGGCGGACGTGACCAGACTATCTCATGTGTAATGTGTAATGTGTACTCGACTAACAAGAGCGGAGTATGCAGTATCACGAGGCTCAAACACAGTTAGTGGCAACCCGTGGACACAGCAAACAGTGGAGAATGGCTAGTTCATCACGTAGGCATCACATGCTGCCGCGTGACTAGCCTACTCAGGGCTCAAAGTTCGGGGTGCTAGAACCTTCTAGAACCTTCTAGAACAAGTGGTGCCGGGTGCACTAACCCCTATAAAAGCGGATAGCCGCTAGATCGAAAGACAGTGATGGAGTGAGGTACTTAGGAAGCCGGTCCACGTCAGTCTGCGTCGGGATGCTGAAAGAGTTGCAGGAGAGTATTGAGCACAGCAACAAGTAGGGACTTAGGCTGAATCGACACAGCTGACACTTAGTCTGGTGCGCTCGCCTCTGCTGTATTAGGACTTAGGTTTGGGAAGTTAGGGATGGCAACTGCATAGCCAGATAGACAATCATTGGAGACTGTATATAGAACCTTATTTAAATCACAAGTGCCAGGGGTACTTCCAGTATAATCGTTCTATACATCGAGTGTTCATATATGAAAGCTTCCCTAAGATCCTATCCGAGTTCCGTACTCTAGCTCACGTTGCAGCCTTCTCTACAACGGAGCAGTGAGGAGTTGGCGGCCCACACCACCGAGACCTCATGCCAAGTAAGTTCTCTGACGCGCACCAACGCTGTCCTTCCACTCCCTCTCAGGACACGTCAGTAGGACACGACAGAGGTTTAGACCATTTTTCTGGTGCCAGGTGTGGGGTATAGGTGAGGTATCTACGGGTGAAGAAGCGACAGTATAGAGTACTGGAATAGGCAGAGGGGCGTTAAGTAGCACCAGCGTCGCAGAACGAGAGGGTCGACACATCGCGCCGTCGCAGAACGAGAGGGTCGACACACCACGCAGCTGCGGAGCCAGAGGGTCGACGCAGCGCACCGTCGCGGGTCCAGGGGGTCGCCGCGGCACGTCAAAGCAGAAGGTGCTGATTCACGCCAACGCAGCACCAGCGTCGCATCGCGCCGCCGCCGGGGTAGAGAGGCGCTGGTCCGCGCCGTCCCAGCAGCTGCACCGTCTCGCACCGCGCTCATCTCGAGCGGGTCTACGCGCCGCCACCGCGACGCGCCACATTCAGCACCAGCCAGCAGGAGTCAAGGTTAGTGGAGATGTCAACCTCCAATGAAGTAGACTCGGGCGAAGGCCCGCAGACACTCTCCAGTGTAAGCAGGCTATATTTAAGTTATAGTGAGGCTACCAAGTTGGTACCCCATAAATTTGATGGGGACAGAGAAAGATTGTCCGAATTTATTGATAATTGCGATAATGCGTACCATTTAGTGAACCCTAGTTATAAGCAAGTGTTTCTGAAGTTCATTATTGGTCAGATAACGGGCTCAGCCCGCAGTAAACTATTGGTTAGGGATCATACAGAGACTTGGTCTGCCGTGAGGTCTATATTGTTGGAAAATTATGAGAGCAAACGCACAATTGACTACTATGCTTGTACTATGTTTAATAGTAGGCAGGGAAACGGTGAAAGTGTGGCTCAATGGGGCTCTCGCGTTGATTCTATGCAGTTCCACTTTCGAGAGGCAATGAAGAGGGTCATGGATGAGGACGAGATTGCAGGATGCAATGCGCTGATAGGGAAACTAGGACGGGCCGTGTTCATACAGGGATTATACGACGAGAGAATAAAAACAGTAATACGGGCACAAGGCGAACGGATAACCTTGTCAGAGGCTATTGACTTATCCGCAACGGAGGAATGTGCGATAACGTCCGAGCGAGATAAACGCCGAGTGGCGACTGCAAGCAGGACAGGACGGAAAAATAGTATGAAATGCTTTAGTTGCGGAAAAGAAGGGCATGTAGCGCGTGAATGTAGAACAAAGTATACCGTCCGAAAAACAGACGTGGTAAAGGGCGGCTCCCAGGGGACAGACCGAAATCGATTACCAGTCAAGGAAATTGACGTGCGGGAATTTAGGGGAAATGGGGGACGAGCTCAGTGTCCTCCACCCGTACGGTGTACAGCATGTAACCTACCGGGACACACACCCCCGTGTACCAAAGCCAAACCAGTGACATGCTTCACGTGTCACCGACACGGACACTATGCTCGAGATTGCCACGAAAGTAAATGGGTTAACATCCGTGGGAAGAATATGCAGGGAAACGAGAAGAGGGCGTAATGCCGCAGTTCCATTACGCTGCGTCAGGAATAATAAGAGCTGCCGAATGCACGGGCAAAAATGACTATATATGTGTGAGGAGCAAAGATGTAAAAGGAACTGAGACGAGATTACTAATAGATAGTGGGGCCCACATTAACCTCATTAAATCCAGGGTTTTGAGGGATGGTGTAAAGAAGGAAACCGACAGGGCAGTGACAATAAAGAGTATCGTCAATGAAGAGGTCAGGACGGAGGGTCCTGTATTAATCGAATTAAGTAGCGGTATAGGAAGAAAATGGGTTACTCAGTTTCAAGTTGTAAATGAATGTCTTGATCTGCCGTTTGATGGGTTACTTGGACGGGAGTTCCTGGACGAACATAAAGTCGTGCTGGATTATGGGCGACGGAGAATGTATGTGCAAGACGAATGGGTAGAATTACGAGAAGCGTGCGAAGAGGACACTGCAAATCGATTAGTTGCGCAAAGTGGTAAGATTGGGACGGAGGTAAGAGCCAGTTACGCAGATGTAGCGCGAGGAGATAAGGCGCCGGTCGAGGTTACGACGCGCGCGCGGGCAGTCGCTGGGAGACAAATAAGAGATAGCGGTCCAAGTTATACAGATAGTAAGGGTGGCGGTTGCTCCAAATACCCGACGAGGCGAGACAGCCGAGTGCCGGCTGCGCCAACTTGTAAGAATTGTGCGACGCCAGATGACAGTGCAGTTATTCGAAACGAAGAGCTGCCAGAACGAGCAAAGAAGCCCTGTAATATCACGACGAGTAAGCGTGACAAGTCTCTAGCCCCGGAGGATCTGGAAGAAGTCAGGATAGGACCCCGGGAAGAGAGGTTTATAAGAGTCCGCGTGACGCGGAAAATAGGTAGGGAGGCAGTAATTCCCAAACAAGAGATTAGGCCAGGGGTCTATATACCAGAAGCCATAGTGGCCGTCCAAGATGGGACATGTATAACGAGCGTAATGAATACCCGAACCCAAGAAGTGCGGTTTAGGGTGCCGGAAGTACTAGCAGAAGAGGTCCCACCGCCCAGTAGCTACAAAGTTAGACGTGCACCCCAGAACAGGAGGATCGAGAGAAAAACGCGGCAAAAGTTGTTAACGGAAAATATGCGTATAGACCACTTAAATCGGGAGGAGCACAACGCCATACGGGAATTGTGCTTGGCGTATAACGACGTGTTTCACTTACCAGGGGACGTGCTCACCTACACTACCGTAGTGAAGCACCAGATCCCACTAACGCCGGAAGCTGAAGGGACAGTTATAAATCAAAGACCGTATCGCATCCCACAAGCTCAGCAGGATGCACTGCAAACGGAAATTCAGGGCATGTTGAGAGACGGCATAATCTCGCCGAGTACCAGTCCATTTAATTTCCCCTTGTTATTATTGCCAAAGAAACTTGATGCTAGTGGTAAACCCAAATGGAGAGTAGTTGTTGATTATAGGAAACTAAATGATGTCTCGATAAATATGGTTTACCCGTTACCTAGAATTGACGAAATTCTAGATAGTCTAGGAAAGGCAAAATATTTTTCAACGTTAGATCTCGCGAAGGGATACTACCAAGTATTAATAGATGAGAAGGATCGAAAAAAAACGGCATTTAGTACGCCGACGGGACATTACGAATATAATAGAATGGCCATGGGCTTAAAAACGGCCCCATCTACATTTCAACGGCTAATGAACACCGTGCTGACGGGCGTGCAAGGGAATAAAGTGTTCATTTATCTAGATGACATCGTCATCGTAGGTGCGTCGCTTGAGGAGCATAACGCACGCCTTGAAGAAGTATTTGAACATTTAAGAAAAGCGAACCTGAAGTTGCAGGTCGACAAATGCGAATTCTTGCGGACAGAAGTTACGTTCTTAGGACACGTTTTAACGGCAGAAGGTTTGAAACCCGATCCCACGAAAGTAACGGCAATAGAAAATTACCCGCCGCCAAAGACAACTACGGAATTGAAATGTTACCTGGGAATGGTCGGATATTACCGACGGTTTCTGAGCAATTTTAGTAAAATTGCCAAGCCTCTACATGAACTACTAAAAAAGGGAGTTCCGTACGAATGGGGCGAAGTGCAACAGGAAGCTTTCCAGACCTTGAAAGAGAAGTTAACCAAACCTCCAATACTACAGTACCCGGATTTCACTAAGGAATTTTTGGTAACCACAGACGCCAGCAAATACGCGGTAGGAGCGTATCTGAGTCAAGGTCCTATAGGAAAAGATTTACCGGTTGCGTATATATCGCGCACTCTCAATAAAGCAGAGATAAACTATAGTACAATAGAGCGAGAGTTAACTGCTATAGTGTGGGCTGTTAAATATTTTCGTCCTTATCTGTTTGGGAGGAAATTCAAAATACTCACGGACCACAAACCCCTGATGTGGTTAGGCAGTATCACAGATCCATCGTCTCAATTAATGAAACTTCGGCTAAAATTGGAGGAATATGATTACCAAATCCTGTACAAGGAAGGGAAACAAAACCGCGTAGCTGATGCATTATCACGGATTCGGAGTGTACAAGACAGCGATAAGGAAGTACCGCAGGATAGCGGGAGGCAAGGAGAAGTAAAGGCGGACGCCGCGCAGCGGGACGAGAACCGAGAAGTAGATAACGAGGCAGCGACAGAAGCAGTAGCGACAGCTGAGATAACAGACCCCGAGGAAACAGCTGACGCGACCGAGGTAAGTGAAGACGGAGCCGCACCGCCGATAAACGAAGAAGACGCTCTAAGCGCAGAGGACAAATTGGAAATCCTAAAACAGATGCACATATCTCCCATAGGAGGCCATCAGGGAATGGGAAGAACATATGCGCGAATAAAGCAGTACTGTACCTGGCCGGGTATGAAAGCCGATATAGAAAAATTCATAAGAATGTGTGAAAGTTGTCAAAAGAATAAGATAACCCAAGCAAAAACGAAGCAACCGATGGAACTAACGCCGACTCCCGAATTCGTATTTGAGCGATGTGACATCGATATAGTAGGTCCCTTACCAGTTACCCGAGTTGGCCACAAGTATATTTTGATCTTTCAAGACTCTCTTACGAAGTTTGTAATAGCTGAACCGATACCTCGACAGGACGCGGATACAGTAGCTCGAAAGTTAGTAGAAAACATTATTTTGAAGTTCGGCGTTCCGACCGCCCTATTAAGTGACATGGGGAGTAATTTTATTGGTGATACGATGAGACGAGTCTGCAAATTACTGAGAATTGAGAAGATACAAACAACGGCGTATCATCCGCAGTCGAACGGAGCATTAGAACGTACGCACCGCACGCTAACAGAGATGTTACGACATTACGTGAACCGGGACCGGACGGATTGGGACGAATGGGTATCATTCGCATGTTTTGTGTACAACACAACACCACACAGTACCACGGGATACACTCCATTCCAGTTATTCTTCGGCAGGAAGTGTAATCTGCCAGGGTGGTTACAGAAGAAGCCAGCCAACGTGATCTACAATTATGATGATTACGTGACGGAAATCCGACAGCGACTGCAGTTAGTACACCAAGAGGCCCGTAAGGCAACACAGGAAAGCAAAATCAGGAATAAAAGCGATTACGATAAAACACAGAACCCGAGGGAATTTAAAAAAGACGATCGCGTATTACTGTATGATGAAAGCGTGCGTCGGGGACGCTCAAGGAAGTTAGACAGCCAGTGGCGAGGACCGTTTACTGTAGTAGATGTACAGGGACCGAACGTGATAATTAGACTGAAAGGAAATAAATGTATAAAAGTGCACGCGAATAGACTGAAGGAATTTTACTAAGCAGGCAAGAATATCTTTTAGTTGTTCGTGGTAGAGGAAGTGAACAGATTGCAGGCGATAGCAAAACAGGAGAGTGGCACGTGCGTTTCTATTACAGATGCCACTGATGAGGGCGTTGTGGATGACAGCGATATTCGGGAGTATATGGCAGATCGGACTCGCAGGACGCGAGGCAAACCCACAAGATGTAAGAGTGCAAAAATTCCAGTCTGCACCAGGAATGTATTACGACAACCAGGGCAGTGTGAAACTATACAGCACAACGTGGAGAGTGGTGACCTATTTCAACCTCAAGGAATTGCATGACAAATTTGAAGAGACGCAGGTGGGGGCCAATAGAGCGATAGCACATTGTATAAGTACGATGAATCAAGCAAAGTTAGATGCCAGAGAATGTGAAAATGTACAACAAACTGTAAAATGGCAGGTGGGAGAGATTTCTAAATCAAAGGACTTGATTGACCAGTTGGCTAGACATGAACGGCCCAGAACCAAAAGGGGGATATTGAACTTTATTGGGGTAACAAGCAAGGTATTGTTTGGTACACTAGATGAAGATGATGCGGAATTCTTTAAAGCTAAGATAGATGTTTTAGAGGAACAGCAAAGGGAATTATTGCGATTGTCCAAGGAACAAGTAACCATTGTGAGGGCGTCACTGACGGGGGTGAACCAAACAATTAATGCAGTCACCAGGAATACTCAAATAATTGCGGATGGGATAAGGAAGTTGAGTAAACATGTCGAGGATTACGAAAATAGTACCAACAGGAAGATACAACACACCCTGATTGTTTTGACTATTACGGAACAACTGATGCAAATCTCTAATATGTTCAATGAGCTCGAAAGGGAATATGATCTATTGATCTCTGCCATAGTTAATGCGCAGAAAGGGCTATTGGAACCACACTTGATTAACCCTGTACAAGTAGTCACGTATCTCGAACTGATAAAGGAGGACTTAAAAGACAAGAAATTTCCCGTTGAACTCACGAAGGACCAAGGGTATCTGTTACTTCGTATAATAGATATAGATGTAGTTCTTGCCGGCAATACCTTAAGTTATGTACTAAATATACCTTTAGTAGATAGTAGTGTATACACTTTATATAGAATATGGCCATTACCCGCAGAATATGATGCAACTAAGAAGTTATTTGCGTATATCGAGCCTGAACGAAACTTTCTACTTATTGACGATGCGAAACGACAGTACGCACTACTGTCTCGGGACCAATTGCAGTGTAAAACGGTTACGGCGAGAAATCAAATTTGTAAACAACGGTTCGTTCTGATGTCGACCTATGATCACGAGCGATGTGAAGCTCGAATGCTACAGCCTATAAGGGAAATTCCGAAAGATTGCAATCAAAAGTATGTCATACTGAACGAAAGTATCTGGACGCAGATACAGGACAATGAGTGGCTGTATGTCGCTCCCAAGGATGAAGGACTGACAATATTATGTAACGGATTACCCCCAAACGACCTTATTGTAAGGGGTACCGGAAAGTTAACCTTTACGAGTCAGTGTAAAGGATACGGTGCGCAGGTCATGTTACAAGCTGACCATATAATTAGTACTAATGTAAGTAAGAATGATATAGTACCTATGCTAAACTTAAATATAGATTGCTGTATCATAGACGAAACAAAGCAAGAGGTCACACGTATACCTATAGATTTACCCTTAGAACATATTGTTAGACACTTAGATGACCTCAAGGTAGCCAGTCACAAAGTGGATGAACTGCAGAGTGAAATAGAATATCAGCAGCGAACCACCTTTAGTGGATGGTCTAAGAGCGTATATTCCGTATGGGGGTATACGGGTTCAGTAGTGTTAGTTGTCTTAATTATATCATGTTGTTTATGCATCTATTGTAAGTGTTGCCGTATGTGTGGCAAAAGATTGTGTGAAATCGGAGGACATTGTTGCGCTAAAGTGTGTGTGACAAATACAGTGGTAGCGGATGGCCGCTGGGAACGAAGTGTTCGGTACACCCCTGCCCGACAAACCGAGCACTGTGAAGCGGCAGCAGAAGGTGGAGAGTATGAATTAAGTTGTACACGTCGCACTCCTCTCTCCGATAGGGTACAATGGAGAGAACAGAGTCAAACACCACAACTCTCTGAGCCCCGTGCCAGAGCTATGGAGCTGTCAAGCCCCAAGACAGACAGGAGATAACACAATTGTATGTTTATTGATTATCTTACCCTCCTGATGTATCCTAAATTGATGACAAATCAGATCTTTTGTATGTGTATAAAACTCAAATGTGTACTTATGTATGTAACTATTTTGTATGCTCTTGGTAAAAATTTGCAGCATTTTTTTGAATATGTGACATAAATTTTGTTTGTTCTACGCACATTATGGACGGCACTCAACTGTATCTTATAACTTCTTGTGTTTTTTATTTTTGTGCCATGTATTTTTCATGTTTATAACGTCAAGTCTTGATGGCAATAAAGACTGGTAAGTTTTACTGGCACCGCGAGTAGAAAACGAAAATTTTGTAATCTCGAGGGACCGAGCTTACAAAATTTTCCCCTGGGGATGGGGAGGTGTCGCGAATAGTAAAATATGGTGTCGCGAATAGTAGAAGATAGAATTAAAATCATGTAGGCTGTAGGCTGGAAAATTATTGCTACAGATCAAGCGAGGCGGACGTGACCAGACTATCTCATGTGTAATGTGTAATGTGTACTCGACTAACAAGAGCGGAGTATGCAGTATCACGAGGCTCAAACACAGTTAGTGGCAACCCGTGGACACAGCAAACAGTGGAGAATGGCTAGTTCATCACGTAGGCATCACATGCTGCCGCGTGACTAGCCTACTCAGGGCTCAAAGTTCGGGGTGCTAGAACCTTCTAGAACCTTCTAGAACAAGTGGTGCCGGGTGCACTAACCCCTATAAAAGCGGATAGCCGCTAGATCGAAAGACAGTGATGGAGTGAGGTACTTAGGAAGCCGGTCCACGTCAGTCTGCGTCGGGATGCTGAAAGAGTTGCAGGAGAGTATTGAGCACAGCAACAAGTAGGGACTTAGGCTGAATCGACACAGCTGACACTTAGTCTGGTGCGCTCGCCTCTGCTGTATTAGGACTTAGGTTTGGGAAGTTAGGGATGGCAACTGCATAGCCAGATAGACAATCATTGGAGACTGTATATAGAACCTTATTTAAATCACAAGTGCCAGGGGTACTTCCAGTATAATCGTTCTATACATCGAGTGTTCATATATGAAAGCTTCCCTAAGATCCTATCCGAGTTCCGTACTCTAGCTCACCTTGCAGCCTTCTCTACAACGGAGCAGTGAGGAGTTGGCGGCCCACACCACCGAGACCTCATGCCAAGTAAGTTCTCTGACGCGCACCAACGCTGTCCTTCCACTCCCTCTCAGGACACGTCAGTAGGACACGACAGGGGCGGTCGATATGTGCGCGCGCGCATATTTATATATCCGAGAGATATTTTAGAAGTGTTGTTGCGTTTTATTTCTCATGCAGACATGAGAAAAAGATAGCTAAAGCAACCCCCCTTCTCTCTCTCTCTCTCTCTCTCTCTCTCTCGAAATCCAGCAATATATGAAACTCTTACTGTGCGTACGAAGAGCGCCGTTGTAATAATAAGCGATTTTTTTTATTTACTAAATTTTGTCCGCCAATGGAATGGCTCTGCGGCCGCCACTGCAACAAAGGTCATCCTGTGAACAACATCGCTCTAACTCTCGAAATTATTCCACACTTATGACACATATAACGCCTTGCAAAACTTTTACCGGTGGTAAGAAGTGTCTGAAAGAGAAAACGAACGATGGTGTGCAAATTTCAGAAAATAGTCGCAGACGTCACCAACAACGTATCTATCTGTCCGTCATCCATTAGGCAACAAATAGCTCACAAATAACACAAGCGAACCAAGGAAACAGCTCACAAACATCCTAACACTAAAGTCTTGAAATTTAGATATAGTTAGAATAATGATGTATTAATGATATCAGTATGATCTTCCGATACTGCGTGAAGAGTTTGACAGAGCACTGAAAGACCTGAGTCGAAACAAGGCCCCGGGAGTAGACAACATTCCATTAGAACTACTGACGGCCTTGGGAGAGCCAGTCCTGACAAAACTCTACCATCTGGTGAGTGGTGTATGGAAGTGAAACATGGACGATAACTAGTATGGACAAGAAGAGAATAGAAGCATTCGAAACGTGGTGCTACAGAAGAATGCTGAAGATAAGGTGGGTAGATCACATAACTAATGAGGAGGTATTGAATAGGATTGGGGAGAAGAGGAGTTTGTGGCACAACTTGACTAGAAGAAGGGATCGGTTGGTAGGACATGTTTTGAGGCATCAATGGATCACAAATTTAGCATTGTAGGGCAGCGTGGAGAGTAAAAACCGTAGAGGGAGACCAAGAGATGAATACACTAAGCAGATTCAGAAGGATGTAGGTTGCAGTAGGTATTGGGAGATGAAGAAGCTTGCACAGGATAGAGTAGCATGGAGAGCTGCATCAAACCAGTGTCAGGACTGAAGACCACAACAACAACATGATCTTCCGGCTCGAAACTTGTGGGGACATATTAAAAACTATTGGAAAGGTACATGTGTCGTAAATTATTACTTGTTTTGTGTTTGGCTTGGCACTGAGAAAACTTACTTTTCATTGTACAGTCAACAAGGCAGCAGAAAATTGGTGCGTCATCATTCCGTGTATCATACGTATCTGCAAGAAAAGTTTTTCGTCCGTAATCAATAAGACGTCACGCAATGTGTGTACGGGGTGTATGACCTAAAACTTATTGACCGAATTTAAAAATTAAAAAAGCTATCATAATCTATTCATTAAGAGATAGAATCCTATGTTAAACGATTAAGTATTACTATTAGAAACTGTATATACACTGAGAGAAAATAAGCGATGGCGATATTCATATACGCAGATGACGATAGTATTGCGTACAGGAGGTATAAAACGGCAGTGCATTAACGGAGCTGTCATTTCTACTCAAGTAAATCATGTGACAAGTTTTCCGACGTAATTATGGCAGCACGACGGGAATTAACAGATGGCTCTGAGCACTATGGGACTTAACATCTATGGTCAACAGTCGCGAATTAACAGACTTTGAACACGGAATGGAATTTGGAGATAGATGCATGGGATTTTCCATTTCGAAAATCGTTAGGGAATTCAGTATTTCGAGATCCACAGAGCTAAGAGTGTGCCGAGAATACCAAATTTTAGGCATACACTGTCTGAAATGACCGCCCAAATCAATGTGGGACGTATGACGAATGCATCGGTTATGAAAGTGCGGCGAAACTTAGCGTTAATGGACTCTGGTAGCAGACGACCGACGCGAGTGCCTCTGCTAAAAGCACGACATCGCCTTCTGCGCCTCTCCTGGATTCGTGACCGTAACCGTTGGACCCTAACGACTGGAAAACCGTGGCCTGGTCAGATGAGCGCCGTTTTCAAGTTGTCAGAAATGCATTGTTCACGCTGGTGGTGGCTCCATAAGGGTGTGGGCTCTGTTCAGAATGGACTGGGTCCTCCGATCCAGCTGAACCGATCATTGACTGCCAATAGTTTTGTTCGGCTACTTGGAGACCATTTGCAGTCATTCGGACTTCATGTTACCATGCAACGATGGAATTTTTATGGATGATAATGCGCCATGTCACCGGGCCACAGATGTTCGCGATTGGTTTGAAGTACACTCTGGACAATTTGGGCGAAATATTTGACCATCTAGAACACCCGACATGAATCCCATCGAACATTTGTGGAACATAATCGAGGGGTGAGTTCGTGCACAAAATCCTGCATGGCACCGACATTTTCGCAATTATGGACGGCTATAGAGAGATTTCTGCGAAGGACTTCCAACGACTTGTTGAGTCCATGCCATATCGAGTTGCTGAACTTTGTCGGGCAAAAGGAGAACCGACACGATGTTAAGAGGTACCCCACAACTTTTGTCAGCTCAGTGTATGACTTGTGGGGCAGCGAACTTACCGCGCGCAAATACCTAGACTATACTCATCCAGTATTACGGAATGAGAGCACTTAGTGATTTTCGGCAAACATCATACATCATTTCAAACCCTTACGAAACTTTTTTTTGCTGGCACCTGGCAACCCCTCCCCCCTCAGGAAATGATAAAAGGAAAAAGAGCTCATCCCTTACTACATTATCGCTGTTCATGCAGTAAAACTGACGCATCAGACATGATGTTTTAATTTACTGCTTCTTTATTACTAACTCTATTCGCAACAATTTTACAGATAGCGTCCATACATACCACAGATGTAACCGCAAAATTATACCATTTTACAATACACAGTTCAGGATATGAGTCATAAACACTGAGATGAGAGGAAAAACTAGCCTTTGCTTGAAACGGAGAGCAAATTACCCAGATAATACTCATCCAGTGTTCGATAATGAAAGCAACTGGCGATTTCCAACACATTTCAAGCGTAATTTCAAACCTTTTCTCTCTTATATGCTTAACGTCAAATATTTAACACGTTATCTCACTAGTAAGGTAATCAGAAATTTGTATCTGTTTTATACAGGAGAATTCCATTCATCTTACTGGAAACAAAGATACAGGATGATTTAAAATTATTAGATGACTTTATATCTATCTTTGCGGACATAACACTTAGATACGTGAATTCACCATCTCTTGGAGAGAGTCTGAAAATTCTATGTGGTGAGAAAGGTGTATTCTGGAGCAGCGTGAGGTGATGCGATGTTTAAGAGACGCGATTCGTGAGTGGTAGTAGTACGGTTTACCTCTCAGTTCCAACTACACGATTTAGGTTTTCCTTTGTTTCTCTAACTACACTAATGGGAATGTTTGACGGCTTTTTTTTAATGACTTGGCCGATTATCTTTGCCATTCTTTCCAGATTAATCTAGAGCTTCGTATCCTCTTCTGATGGACATGAAATCCTAATCTTCCATTCTTTAGATTGTAGTTTGAGAAACGTGGTGTCTTACCGGCCGATCTTAGCAGGAATGTGCTTTAATGTGCCCGAGCAGATAGTATTGTTGTTATTCTATGGGCTAATAGATGTCTACAGGTCGTTCTCCTCCTCAGTTAGTAATATCGATGGAGGTAGAAACATTTGCGAGACAAATGAAGCTTCTATAATATGAGAATGGACGCAAGGGGTGAGCCAAATGTAGATAGGTGTAGGTATACTCCGTTCACCTGCAGCCCACACGAATCAATGAGGAAAGTCAGTCAAAAGTTACAGGCACTAACATCCAAACAATGAGGAAATTTCTGTCAAAGCAATTGCATTGGATTCTGGGCAAAATGAGATTGATGAACTGGAAACTGATGCTCCAGTAATTAAGCAGGCTTGCATCATGAGTTATAAGTGACTGAATAAGAATGTATCACAAGGAATGCTTATGAATCATGAGATGTAATTTTATTTATCTGGAAAAGTCAATAGGCAAATGCAAGGTGTGAATCAGTGTGTGATTTCTTCCGATGAAGTTTCGTCTATAACAAAGTTCACAATCCTCCAAATTAAGGAACGCCGAGAAAAACCTGAGAGATCACTTCAAATACGTTACCAGAATTCAGGTGTACTACCGCAGCGCGGCCAGAATACGTCAAACAGCCTCGACGTACGTTGTATAACATATACGCCTCACAATGTGTTCCACGAACGTAAGTACAAAATTTTAAAACTTTTCTCTTTGATCTTCACCATCCCTGAAAATGAGGCCTTATGACATGAATGAATCTGGGCATGAAAGTTTCTTAGCGCGAATATCGTAATGTAATGAACTGAAGAACACAATGAAGCAGTCTGGTGTACAATATCGGCAATCTGAAGACGGTAGCACTGTTTTGAAAACGAGAAGAGCTTGGCGTGGAGATAAATTACAGGTTCACTTTTTTCAGTGTGGTAAAGGCTTGGAAAGTGGTTAGTTGATGAGTGGAAAGTGGTACCCGTATTTCAAAGAGTCTAACAATGTGAAGCACAACACACTTTTACATGACCGACAGTAAGTACTGAATTTCCTACCACTGTCAGCGACATTTTACAGCTCTGTAAAGTAAAACTAAGTAACAGAAGGTATCTGTCAACTAGCACAATTTTTTTCTGAAACGAATGTATTTTCTCCGGGCCATGTCGAGAACAGACAATATACAATACATACCGGGAAAGGGAGTGGCTTGAATTGTCGAGCGTGTACTGAAAGCTGTAAAAGGTCCTTTGCCGGTAATATTATAAGTAGGATGTCATGGCTGGGGTGTTAAAATACTAGTGCCCTTGAAGAAACAGTTAGTCACGAATAAAACACAAAATGTTACACAATAAGTTGGTATTACACAGTGAGCTACTATGTCATGGAGTGTGGTGACGCAGTGGCTGAGACACTGGAGTCATATATACGGAAAGAGCAATATTCAAACAGTCGTCCGCTCTTCCACATTTAGAAAGAAGCCTTCCCTTAGTGACAAAGGCAGATAGCTGCAGCTGGAATTCACCCAACCCCTTTTTTTTTAATAAAACGAGGAAAAAACTACATCGAGTGATTTTTGGGGAAATACGCTCTTCGTGATTGAAAGCAAACAAAACGTATTTGGTTCCGATGCACGCTAGCTGATGTGGAAACTGTCACTGGAGAACTGCTCACAAAAAAAAATATTGTGCCCAGGTGAAGCACAGAGAGCACGCGCTCATCCAAGTCGTGTTATAGGGGTCATGATCCCTCCCCCCCCCCCCCCCCCTCCCAAAGGAAATAAGACAGTAACAATGAACTAACCACTGATGTAAACAAACAAGTTATTAGGATTATCTCAAAATATTTTTACATATTAAATTGTTATTATTAAAATGCTAGGCATTTGTGGCACGTTAAATGTGGAATGTGACGACAAATGATGTTTTGTTATACACTGAAGAGCCAAAGAAAATGGTACACCTGCATCATAATATCGTGTAGGGCCTCTGCGAGCACGCAATAGTGCCGCAACACGACGTGGCATGGACTCGACTAATGTCTGACGCAGTGCTGGAGAGAACTGACACCATGAATCCTGTAGGGCTGTCCATAAATCCGTAAGAGTAGAAGGGGGAGGGGGGGGGGGGGAGATCTCTTTTGAACACGTTGCAAGGCATCCCAGATATGCTCAATAATGTTCATGTCTGGTGGCCAGCGAAAGTGTTTAAATTCAGAAGATTGTTCCTGGAGCCACTCTGTAGCAGTTCTGGACGTCTAGGGTGTCGCAGTGTCCTGCTGGAATCGCTCAAGTCCGTCGGAATGCACAATGGACATGAATGGATGCAGGTGATCAGATAAGATCCTTACGTACGTGTCACCTGGCAGGGTCGTATCTAGACGTATCAGGAGTCCCATATCACTACAACTGCACACGCTGCACATCATTACAGAGCCGCCTCCAGCTTGAACAATCCCCTGCTGACATGCAGGGTCCATGGATTCATGAGGTTGTCTCCACACCCGTGCACGTCCATCCGCTCGATACAATTTGAAACGAGACTTGTCCGACCAGGAACATGTTTCCAGTCCAATTTCGGTGTTGATGGGCCCAGGCGAGGCGTAAAGCTTTGTGTTGTACAGTCATCAAGGGTACACGAGTGGGCCTTCGGCTTCGAAAGCCCATATCGATGCTGTTTCGTTGACTGGTTCGCATGCTGACACTTGATGATGGTCCAGCACTGAAATCTGCAGCAATTTACGGAATGGTTGCACTTATGTCACGTTGAACGAATCTCTTCAGTCGTCGTTGGCCCCGTTCTTGCAGGATCTTTTTCCGGCCGCAGCGATTTCAGAGATTTGATGTTTTACCGGATTCCTGATATTCACGATACACTCGTTAAGTGGTCGTACTGGGAAATCCCCCCTTCATTGCTACCTCGGAGATGCACCGACTCACCACGTTCAAACTCAATTAACTCTTGATAACCTGCCATTGTAGCAGCAGCAACTGATCCAACAACTGCGGCAGACCGCAGCGCCGTATTCTGCCTGTTTACATATCTCTGTATTTGAATACGCATGCCTATACCAGTCAATGGCGCTTCAGTGTATTTTGCAGTCTGACTAAATAAGATAGTCTGTCGCGGAAGACCAGGAGATTCGTACTGGCGTAATGATGAAACTCAGAATTTTCAGGAGCATTTTATTAGACACGCTGTGAAGTTGAACATTAATGGTGTCTTATTGCATTGGCTATCGAGATTCCACGTGAAAACATAGCCTGCAGGCTATTTCATGCTGCATGATGATAAGACATGGGACAGCACTTTGTATACAATTTTGAGGAGCACACACTGACTATCTCTACTTTGCAGTTCGTAACAACTAAAGGATATTATTTGCAGAGAAGCTAAACCACCGTAGACAGTAAACAGCAGAGAAGAGGTTTCAGTGAAGTCTTCACTCTGGAATAATCCCACGTTTGGCAACAGGCACTGGCTAAGCATCTGCTGCACCTAAATTTACAATTCAAACTGCGTAGCCCGCCTGACGCAGAGTTTGCATGTGCTTCTCTCCGTTGCGATTCTGGGTTAAATCGCAGACCTCAACGCAATGTTTCCAGGCGTGAGCACATATGGCTCTGGTGATGGTTATCCGTTCATCGAATGTAGATGTTAAATTCGTTGTATCCTTGACACTGTTTTAGAGGTGTAGAAATTACGTAAATGCAGAACAAATTGGTGGAAGGAAGGGACTCCTAAGTTCAGTCTAAGAACTCCATGTAGTGTGATACTTGAAAAAGGAACTTCTGCACACGAACTACTACAGAGAGCAAACCTGCATCTACGAACGTGCATTTCAATCTGCCCATATAATCCCGAACGCATTCTACCCAAACTACTGAAATTAAGACTATGAGATAGTAAGAGGATGGTTCCCACTTTTCCTTAACCGCTACATCCAATCAGTGTTACGTAGGCGGTGATAAATTCTGGTTGATCATTTGCTTTTATGTTAATCCCTCGTGGAATGTGCATAAATATATTGCATAATATATTGCGAATAAATATACAAACAGAACCAATACTGCACTATTACACGATTGCCGAACGAACACTACAAGCAGTCATATCCATTAAACCACCCTGTAGTCACTCAAAAATACAATGAAATGACAACACATTAGTTTATGGCAGCGGCGGGTTACTGAGCGCTTGCACGACTGGCTCTGATATGAAGGGCTTATTTCAATAGTGGTACAAGTCCATTACCTCCACTTTTCTGTCTATAATGCTTCTGACATTAATGGTCCAAACAAACAAAGAAAGGTTCATCTCTAGCAAGAAGCCATAAGCTTGAATATTTCAGGTATCTCAACTGCAGATTTTTCAGTGCTCATTTAACTTTGGGACTCTGTATCTCAGAATGAACAAAGGTGGACTTGTACCACTATTGAAATAAGCCCTTCATATTAGCGTCGCAGCATGCACACACCCCGTGCACCATGTTTATTCTAGTAGCGGTGAAAGCGATCGCCGTCAAACGTCGCGGGTTGTAACAGTGCTAGATGAGTCACATCCAACTAATCACGCCAGTTCAATGCTAGACAATAACCAGGGAGCGGTTCTAGGTGCTTCAGTCTGGAACCGCGCGACCGCTTCGGTCGCAGGTTGGAATCGTGCCTCGGGCATGGATGTGTGCGACGTCCTTAGGTTAGTTAGGTTTAAGTAGTTCTAAGTTCTAGGGGACTGAAGACCTCCGATGTTTAGTCCCATAGTGTTCAGAGCCATTTGAACCAGAGAGCAGCTACAACATTCAGGACCACTATCTCGCAATGGGGTAGAAAAGAAATAGTTCAAAAAGTACAGGGTGTCCAACAAGCATCCGTACCTCTTAAGAAAACGTGAGAGGAAACATGTGCCGCCATCGCTCAATTAACTGAACAGTCTCCAATGAAATGTATTCACAAAAGGACAATTGAACGTCTAGTGCCACGGTCAACTACGCACGCCCATATTATAAAAGATATGATTTAAACTGATGTTTGTGAAGAAACTTTTTAGCCTGTTGTCCTTTGTACAATCCTCAACAGCTCAAGGGTTTTATTTTCTGAAGAACGTGCAATGTATCGTAGTTCACACAGAAGCATAGCTTTCCTGTCTGACGAAAATCCCCACTACGTGCAAAAGATCATTTATTTCGCTTAATAGGGACTGATTCATTTGTCACTGCATAACGGTTTTATGCAACCCCTTGAGAAATCACGTTCGAGATTTTCATATTATCTCACTCTCTATGAGCAAGCTATTAGCCCTACAGACAAAATGAACAGGATCTTTTTGTAGGAAATTTAATGCAGTTAAATTTTGTACTGTAATGCGTGTTTGCTGGAGATCACGGTTATCGTGTTGTCCAAGAAAAACGCTTATGACGGTAATTTTTGTACGTTTTTCAAGAGTAATTCAAAAACTACAGCCTCTAGAGAAAACGTATCCCAGTACAAAATATAACTACATTAAATTACTGCATTAAAAAGGTCAAGTTCATTTTTTCTGAAGCTAGTTGTAGCAAGCGAGAGGATACGAAAATCTAACTCGTGGTATTTGAAGGCGTTGCAGGTTGCATAAAATCCAGCGGTATGGGCACCTGAATCACACGTATAAAATCTCGTGAACAGGAACGACAAGAGCCTTTCGAACGCCTGGTTAAAACTGAGACGTCTTGTGGACAAATCTATTTGTCGTCAGTAATTAACAGTCCAGTGTCGATGGAATCGTGTTTCCTGTCGATACACTGTCGTTGGGGAAGCTGTCAAAAATGATTCAAATGGCTCTAAGCACTATGGGACTTAACATCTGAGGTCATCAGTCCCCTAGAACTTAGAACTACTTAAACCTAACTAACCTGAGGACGTCACACGCATCCATGCCCGAGGTAGGATTCGAACCTACGACCGTAGCGGTCGCGCGGTTCCAGACTGAAGCGCCTAGAACCGCTCGGCCACAGCGGCCGGCCAATGGAAGCTGTCACTATCTATTTAAATCAGTGCCCTCCACTCAGACAAGTAAAGTGTTACCGTAGTCACGAATCCAACGTCCCCTGCTTTATTTGGATCGGAAATTGTTCCACCGAAGCACTTCCGCTGATCTTCATAAATCGTTGTCGTCGGCATTCATCTAAAATATCAGTGCCACTGTTCCACGATGATTAATCAAAATGGTGTCATTAGTGCACTCGCGAAACGCTTTCGCCAAAGAGACAGACCAACAGTTAACATCATCTTTGCTTCAGAAATGCCAATTAAATTGACTGAAAGCTGCTGATAATTCCTATTCACAACGCGATTAAATCGCTTTATGTACTCAACGTACCTGTGAGTGAAATAAATAGAGAAAGCTCCGTCCTTTTATTTTCGTACAGCGTTCGTGCACATCACGTCGTACGCAGCCAGCCCAGTTTTATTCCTGGCGTATAAATGCGGTGGCGGCTTGAACAAACAACTTCACTGTAAAAATCAGTACGCATTCGAACAGTCAGTTGTGCTGGCAGTGTTAGTAGTAGGCTAAGGTGTCCACGTTCTTGCGTCACAAACCGAAATGTAGCAACATCTGTCAGTCAGGTGTTCAAGACGTGCTACAGAATGTTTGAAGAAGAGGAAAGTGTATCTTGCAGACCTTGACATCTGGATAAAAACAACAACACGTGCGCGCCTGCCAGGGCTTGACTGAAATGCAAAACACGCAAAATTCTTTACTGGAATAAATTACCGAGGGTGAAGAAACTTGGTATTATCAATATAAACCTACCACAAAACGATAAAGCGCAGAAATTCACATGAGACATAACCGCATTCAGGCCAATCTGATATCCCAAAGAACTGTGTGTTTTTCAAAAAGGGGGGAGGGTATGTGGAACACGTGAAGCATTAAAACCACTGTCTTAACGTTTCCCTGTTTCCTATTAATCCAGTGTCGAAACTTTTTTGAGATGATGGGGTACGTGACTAGCTACGCTTATACATGACATCTACAAGTTAATCATTATAAAAGGACTCCAATGTGTAAAGGAAAGAATAGTGCCGATAGCCTTTCATAATGTCTCTGAGCTGTGGTTGTCATCCCCAGAAAGTTTTTTGTAGCTACACTCCTGGAAATTGAAATAAGAACACCGTGAATTCATTGTCCCAGGAAGGGGAAACTTTATTGACACATTCCTGGGGTCAGATACATCACATGATCACACTGACAGAACCACAGGCACATAGACACAGGCAACAGAGCATGCACAATGTCGGCACTAGTACAGTGTATATCCACCTTTCGCAGCAATGCAGACTGCTATTCTCCCATGGAGACGATCGTAGAGATGCTGGATGTAGTCCTGTGGAACGGCTTGCCATGCCATTTCCACCTGGCTCCTCAGTTGGACCAGCGTTCGTGCTGGACGTGCAGACCGCCTGAGATGACGCTTCATCCAGTCCCAAACATGCCCAATGGGGGACAGATCCGGAGATCTTGCTGGCCAGGGTAGTTGACTTACACCTTCTAGAGCACGTTGGGTGGCACGGGATACATGCGGACGTGCATTGTCCTGTTGGAACAGCAAGTTCCCTTGCCGGTCTAGGAATGGTAGAACGATGGGTTCGATGACGGTTTGGATGTACCGTGCACTATTCAGTGTCCCCTCGACGATCACCAGTGGTGTACGGCCAGTGTAGGAGATCGCTCCCCACACCATGATGCCGGGTGTTGGCCCTGTGTGCCTCGGTCATATGCAGTCCTGATTGTGGCGCTCACCTGCACGGCGCCAAACACGCATACGACCATCATTGGCACCAAGGCAGAAGCGACTCTCATCGCTGAAGACGACACGTCTCCATTCGTCCCTCCATTCACGCCTGTCGCGACACCACTGGAGGCGGGCTGCACGATGTTGGGGCGTGAGCGGAAGACGGCCTAACGGTGTGCGGGCCCGTAGCCCAGCTTTATGGAGACGGTTGCGAATGGTCCTCGCCGATACCCCAGGAGCAACAGTGTCCCTAATTTGCTGGGAAGTGGCGGTGCGGTCCCCTACGGCACTGCGTAGGATCCTACGGTCTTGGCGTGCATCCGTGCGTCGCTGCGGTCCGGTCCCAGGTCGACGGGCACGTGCACCTTCCGCCGACCACTGGCGACAACATCGATGTACTGTGGAGACCTCACGCCCCACGTGTTGAGCAATTCGGCGGTACGTCCACCCGGCCTCCCACATGCCCACTATACGCCCTCGCTCAAAGTCCGTCAACTGCACATACGGTTCACGTCCACCCTGTCGCGGCATGCTACCAGTGTTAAAGACTGCGATGGAGCTCCGTATGCCACGGCAAACTGGCTGACACTGACGGCGGCGGTGCACAAATGCTGCGCAGCTAGCGCCATTCGACGGCCAACACCGTGGTTCCTGGTGTGTCCGCTGTGCCGTGCGTGTGATCATTGCTTGTACAGCCCTCTCGCAGTGTCCGGAGCAAGTATGGTGGATCTGACACACCGGTGTCAATGTGTTCTTTTTTCCATTTCCAGGAGTGTATAAGAAATCTCTAAGATTTTTAAAAAAGGATTTGTATCATTAATGACTGGCTTTAAATGTTAAGAAATAGACATTTTGCGTCTCACAATATGAGAAAACGTAGTCTCCTATGTCCATATCATATTATATATGAGTCGCAATTGGAATCGATGAAGCCATACTAATACCTGAGTGTCACAATTTATAGGGAGATGAAATGGAATGATCAAGTGAGCTCAATCGAAGATTAAGCAGATGGCAGACTTCGATTCATAGGTAGTGTACAGGGAAAATGCAATGTTACATACAAAACACTGGGGCGACTCCTCCTAGAATCTTGCTCAACTGTGTGGGACCCATTCCAAACAACAGGGATTACTGAGAGTACACAAAGAAAAGCAACACGTATAGTCACCAGTTTATCTGACGTGTGGGAGAGTGTCAAGGGGATGATGATAAGGTGAAGTGGCCGACGCTGGAAGAAGAACGCCAACTACCCCGCGAAAGCCCACTGTCGAAGTTTCAAGAACCAGTACTGAATGAGGAATCTAGAAATATACTACAGCCCCCTGCGCATCGCTCCCGCGGGGACAAAGAAGACACTACTGGAGTAATTAGAACGTGCGCAGAAGCATTCAACCGTAATAAGTGATTGGGTTGGTAGTGCCGCCTGCTATACGCTTCACAATGATCTGCAATGTGTAATGCAGATTTTGAGAACCACCTCGATACACGTTAGCAAGTTAAACAAGTCTGTGTTCAACCCTTTACGCCTTCGTCACGCGGACCTTGCATTCGAACGTCAACATTGAGCGTGGCGAGTTCACGCTGCTGAACGATCAGAAACGAGCGGCTTGTGAATATTGTACGTGTGCCTCAACATGGTGTACATTACACGCGATCGTAGCGCACAGCGTAGCAGCTGCTGTACATTCTCAAATCACACTGTTCACGAAATGGAAGGGCCTGAAATTGCTAGGTTAACTCTATCAAAAGACGCACTTTTCCTCCTTTGTCCAAATGTTAGTCATGTTGATCTGTCTGTAGTATTTGTAAATAAAAACTTCACTATCTATAAAATGCTACAAGGCAAAAAGAAAAGTATCAAGTCCAGTCAATAAGGAAATTTTCATAACAAATAGTGGGATGCAGATGTACAACAGTTCTCCACATAAGATAAAGAAATTATTTTATCATTCTCACTTCTTAGTGAAACCAAAAGGTCATTCATACTTTATCGCTGTTCCTACTCTGCTGCACAATCTTTACAATGTGTGAAATATAAGACTTGAAACAAGAAAGTACAAAATACTTGTATATTACAGCAAGTAGTGTCAGCTGTCTTGTAGGTAAAACAAATCGAATAAACTCGCTTCTCACATAGAGCACTTATATTTACGTAACACCGAATACTACAGAATATATTTCTGTTAAATTAATAAGAAAGTATCAAAATCTCTTAGAAAATGCGAAGGCGAGTAAAAAATTATTTGGATATAGTGAGATGCGAACCAGCAACACATCATTCATTACCTTACAACTCTGTGTCTCTACTCATTACGCTACTCTGACGATGTATAGCACACAACCACACTTTGCATCCTACCATTTGCTGAAAGATATTTCAGGTATGTTATTAACTGACATGTAATTATAACGCCCCCGGTAGCTGTGTGGTCAGCGCGACAGAATATCAGTCCTAAGGGCCCGGATTCGATTCCCGGCTGGGTCGGAGATTTTCTCCGCTCAGGGACTGGCTGTTGTGTTGTCCTTATCATCATAATGTCATCCCCATCGACGCACAAGTCGCCGATGTGGCGTCAAATCGAAAGACTTGCACCTGGCGAACGGTCTACCAGTCGGGAGGCCGTAGTCACATGACATTTACATTTTTTATTTAATTATAACAGGAACTATGAGTTTTGGATCTTCAGTGTGCCGTTGCCTTGAAACGGAATACTTTCCTACCGTGCAAGTTGCAATTTGAAAATTCTTTAACCAGCAATATGACGTATCCCGTCATTTTATTATAACAAATCGTACAAATAACGACAGGTTTTCTAGAGATACTCAATTTCCCGATGCTTTGAGACGGCATACATTGGTATAAAACCCATCAAATATAAGCTTCAACTGAAAACCAATATGGCGTCTCCCGATTATGTACTGAAGAGAGATGGCGTCTTGTGAAGTAGGTGGCGATCTTCCATCTCACTGGTCTACGTTTAAATGCGGGGTCAGATTATCTGACCTGATTTCTGCACGTTCGGAAAGACTCTCCGACGTGATTTTTCCACGCTATGATGTCAGAAACTAGGCGCGCTCAACGTTAACGTCAGAATGCACGGTTCGTCTGCGGCGGCTTTAGGCTACCAGCGTAGCGAAAAGTGCGAAGCTGGAACTTCAGAGAGGGGGGACAGCAGGGATGTGCCCTTACTGGGACTCGGAGGATGAGCTCGAGCACAAGTTGTGTCGCGAGAGGTGGAAGACTCACCGGCGACGCGCGCCCCGTGGGAATGGCTGAGGCGCCACGTGACCTGGAGCACGGAAGTCATGGCCAGAAGCCGTACCGCGGTACCCCGGGGCCCTTAGGAAGTGCGCAGGCACTTGCCCGAGGCGCCTCGGAAACTGGCCCGCCCCGCGTACTTCTGGAGCCTGCGTCATGACGGCCGTGCCGCGGCGTTGCCAACATCAGCCGCGGGCGCGAGCGAAAAACTCGCCAGAGCTATTCCCGTACTGAGCAGCGCCGCTGCAGGCGCGCATGCCGCAAGGGTAATGCAGTGGACGCAGGTCCTTACACAGCGCCGCCATAATCAAAGCAGAGAAGTGCCGTATAGGTTAATTTGACAAGATCAGTCACGTATGATAAAAATATCGATTTATCTAACAGTATAAAAATTTTTCAAAATCTTTTTGAAAATAAAAGGGAAATTCACAAAAGAAGTGTTTTGCTTATGAGCCCACGGAGTAATGAGAGAATGAAAGAAAATTTTCGCACATACAACTGTCTTCATTGGCACGTGGAAGACCTTCATGCAGGAAACTTCAGATTGCGCATATTCTGTAATAAATAAATAGATAAATAGTGTTTTCGACAAGGACAGAAGCTGAAGCAATTAATTAAAATTTGTGCTGAGGTCGGGACTCGAACACAGGTCTCCTGCTTACTAAGCATGCTAACCACTACACCACAGTGGCATTGTGGCTCATACAGCTGCACGGACTACCCTAGCCCAACGCCCTCCCTAACACAAACCCCATTTCACGCCTTCAACCTATTTTCACCTTCTAAAATTGCCAGTATTGCCGAGGCTGTCCGACATTGAAACAGCTCCCCAGCTTTGAACAAAATGGGGAAATCCTGCCTATACGTCACGCTTAGGTGATCTATTGATCAGATGGAATTACACATTCCTGGAGAAAGATGAGTCTCAACTTTATTTTCGATAACGATAGGAGCTGAAGTAATGAATTGTGCCTTGGCACAAATTTTAATTCATTACTTCAGCTTCTATCCTTATTGTAGATAGAGTTGAGACTCACATGTCTCCATGATAATGCAATTCCTAGAACAGCCTCTGGTGTTACTGACAGTAGCGCAATAGCTCTGTGGACTATGCCGTATTAAGGCGTAGCGTGCCGCACTTGTCGGTAACTTTGTACATACTCGAGAAAAAGACCAATAAAAGAATCTGCGATTTGATTTCGACAACTCTGTTTTAGTTGCTGTTGTATCGTCTGAGGAACTACAAGGCTACGAATGCTGTATGTGTATTATGTCTTGCGATGCGTGGTTAAAAATGTTTCACTCAAATCATTTTTATGTTTTCCATGTACTGAAAAGCCACTTACAAACAAAATAATAGTTCTTCAATAGCCTTGAACTGTGATATATTACGGACTTCTTTGAAGATAAAATTCAACACATCATTTTTAACGGAAATTATCGACACATTTGAAGGTAATTTAGTCAGTATTCCAAGTAAATGTTGAAGGATCGTCACTGTTTACAATATATATTTACGATCTAATGAATAACGCTGAAGGCTCCGTGAGGCTATTCGCAGACATGCGAAGGTTGCAACACCAGAAGACTCTAGTGAAACTGAGGAAGACCTTCGGAGCATAGATGACTGGTGCAGGGAATGGCAGTAGACTTTGAACGTAAATAAATGTGAAGTATTGTGCTTCACAAGCAAAGAGATCCATTGCTGTACGATTACATTCTTCTTCTTTCGCTTGTACCTCTATCCCGCATCGGTGCAGGGTCGACATCGTTATTAACGGATTGGGATCGCCAGTTTAAGGGATGGCCGGATGCTTTTTCTATCATCACCCCGTTATACCTCTCACCCCCGGAGAGGGAATGTGTGTATCCCAACTGACTGCGTGTTGTGTTGTTCACTTGAAAGTGAACGGAACTTTTCTAAATGTTTCGAATCGCGTAAGTGCGGCGGCAGTTGGGTACCAAGACGGTATTCACCTGCAGGGATGTGGGTAACCGCCTAAAAATCGCAACCAGGTTGGTCGGTACACCAGCTCTCGTCGTTAATCCAGCGAGTGCATTCGATCTGGGGCTGGCTCACCTACCCGTCTCGGAAACAGCGCCTAAACACACACGGCTATGTGGGCGGGTTGCTCTTTTATTACACTATTAATTATAAATCAGTAGAAATAGTACTGGCTCCGAAGTAACCTAAATAAGAACGACGACATAAACAAATGATACAACCAATAGATGGTAGGTTGAGTTTCAGAGCGAGAGTCTTAAATTTAAAACCTTCAGGAAAGAAGTGGCTTACCAAACAATTGTTCGACCGATGAGTGGATACTGTTCATGAGTCCGGGAAACTTATCTAGCTGGATTAATTCATAGACGGAAAAAAATTCGCAACACCAAAAGATATTTAATGAAGAATAATGAAATTTCTAGGTAACATGTTTAAGTGTTTAACATTGCAAGATCACCGGATAAAGTAAGCGCGAGATAAGCGATTGCAAATGTGAAATGCTGGTACATTAACAACCGGTGTAACCGCGAGAATGTTGAATGCAAGGATGCAGCCGGATGTCAGTTTGTGGGAAGAAGTTGCATGGCTGTTCTTCTAGGTTGGTCAATAAACGGACGGTCAATGCTGGTTGAAGAATACACTGTAGTTGTCGTCCGACGATGTCCAATATGTGTTCCATTGGAGACAGATCTTGTGATCGAGAAGAACAAGGCAAGAGTCGACACTGTAGAGCATGTGGGGTTACAAACGACATCCTGTTGGAAAACACCCCCTCGAATGCTGTTCGTGAATGACACCACAAGAGCTCGAATCACCAGACTGACGTACAAATTTTCAGTCAAGGTGTGTGGGATAACCACAAGAGTGCTCCTGCTCTCATACGAAATTGCACCCCAGACCATAACTCAATAGGTCCAGTGTGACTACGCAACACACGACCATCACTGGCACCGAATCAGCTTCCATCAGAAGGCACATCAAATTCCCACCCTTCGTTCCAATGAGTTCTCGCTTGACCCCACTGAAGTCACAAATGGCAATGATTTGGGATCAGTATGCACGCTACAGGGCTTCTGTCTCCGAACTGTACTTCAAGTAACCGAGTTGTAACAGTTCGTTGTGTCACTGTGGTGCCAACTGCCGCTCAAATTGTTGCTGTAGATGCAGTATGATGCGCCAGAGCCATACGCCGAATAGTGTTACTTAATACAAACAAGATTTGCATTCTCATAAGGACGTTAATAGCGTCATTCTTTTGGCGACTGGCGCGAATTTTCATTAATCATCATCTTTCAGATGTGGAAACACGCCTATCGACGTTCGTTTATGTCGCACAACTCCTTAATGTTGCGATTTTTTTTCCGTCAATGTGGATGAGAAGATTTTCTTGTATGTGTACATTTTAAAAAAGGGTGCCATTTATTATATGAAATCGAGATTTTGTGTAGGACGAGAATATTTTGTTACACTTGCTCATTAACGAAGACACTGAGATGGACGTCACGCTTGGCGCTTGTAAAATTACGGGTTCTGTTAGCAGCAAAGTACGCGGAGTATTGGACATGTAATCAGACGTGTGGGCGCCGCGGAGCGGTTTAAAAGGCCGGAGACTGGCCCAAGCGGCGAAATCGTGGGCGGCAACCGGTGGCCAGCTGGCGGGCGGGGGGGGGGGGGGGGGGGGGGAGCAGCTGTGGAATACGGGACGCGACGCGGCAGCTGCCGGGCTGGGCTGGGCTGCAGACAGTAGCAAAAAACCATTCATCCGGCAGTCTCCCCTGTCTCAGGGGGGCACGTCCTGGAGGATACGCCGCGCTTCTCTCTGCCACTCGGCTGCTGCAGCTGTTGCACTAGCTTATGTGCGCGTTACTGCAATTTAAAAGAACACGTTGAATGTCCCGTAATGTTGCAAGATGCGTCAAAAAGACTGCCTTGGTTATAGACAGCGAGGAGTATTTTGCCGGCCCAGCAAAATTCCGAATACGTCACTGAACGATCTCTGTGTCATTTCCGACTATGTACCTCAGAGTACAAGAACGTACACAGCACCTAAGCTTTGAAGGGGGGGGGGGGGGGCAAGAAGTGGTGTTAGTTTCGCTGTGAACGACGAAACTGTTTTAGAGGTTTCACGGTTCTGGGTACGCTTGCTACAAGTCACTATGCATCACTAGTTATGGATTTCTAAAACAGGTACTGAATTACCCAATATGTCCATCTGTTTGGCGGGAAGGATGCAGCTTGGTTCCCGAACATTCGTTTTCTAGGGGCTTTGGGTGGGGAGTGAGAAGGCAACTGCCGTGTGAGAAGGCAACTGCCGTGTCGTACCCCAATCTGGATTCTTGCTTTGTAAGCAAGCATATGAACAATGCAAAGTGAACTTTAAAGTCAACAAGTGTATTCGGAAAACAACTGAGTGAGACCTATGGAAACAGAGCAGTAGGTACCCCACTGGTTCGGGCATTCCATTGGTAAGCTTCGAAAAAGAATATATACTGCCTGACAAAGTGAAACACCCAGAAGACAAGATCGGATATCAATGTAATTTCGTACATGTTCACACCATTGGCTGGTACGTAAATCATCAGAGTTGCAACTCACTGTAACAGGTAGAACAGCCACACGAGTTCATTAGTGTTCTTCGTGTTTGGTGTCGTTACTACACCCGATGAGGTATATGAGGGCCATAAACAGCTACAGATCTTGAGTGATCACTATGGAGGACACGACATGATGCTGTCTCACACAAGTACGCTACATCAGCACCAGACAGAGTAGGAATGGGATCTGATTGTCCATCTCCATTTGGCCAGCTGGTCGAATCATGCAATATTAACATGTGCCTGCCATACGAGAACAAGTAACGGATTCCCTGCAGCAACCTGTGTCATCTCATACCATTGGTTCCAGAGTAACATCAGTTGGAGTAGAAAATAACCGAACCATATGCAGACTGTCGTTAACATCACAATACAAACGGCTGCGTTGGAGTGGTGCCGTTAGCTGGAAGCATGGATAGGTTGAATGTCGTCACGGTCCGGGACTACCCCAGGTGATCATTGTCAGCGAATATGGCGGCGACAGGGGAACAGGTCACATTCTTCAAATGTTTTGGGGAGGCGCAGAGGTGTTACTCCTGGCCTTATGGTTTGAGGGCCATAGGGCATGACTTCGGATCGTGGGTGGCGATGACTGGGGAACTCTGACGGCACAACAGTATGTCGTAGACATCCTGTGTCCTCATGTGTTTCCTTTAATGAGACGGTATCGTGGAGCCATTTTTCAACAGGTCAATACTCGTACAAAAGTGGTATGTGTCACCACGAACTGGCTGCGTGATGTAGAGATCCTCTCTTGGCCAGCAAAATCCCCAGATCTGTCCCTGATAGAGCATGTGTGAAACCAGCTCAGACGTCATCTCCATCACAATGCCGATATCCACGATATGAAGGACCAGTTAGAACAATTGTATCAGCAGAGAATGGAACGACTCTATGACACCCTTCCCTACTTATCAACACTTGCATCCAGGCCAGATGGGGTGGAACGTGATTCTTGTGAGTGGGCTAATACTGACAAAGTTTTTTGTAAATCGGACACATTTTTTGATCACTGCAATAACATCACATTGCCCCTCAACCCATGACGTTTCATTCAGTTTCCTCTTCCCCTCGTGGGTACTTCGCTTTTTTTCCCCAGGCAGTGCATATATACCCAGGTCCACTGCTTGCCGTTATTGTGAAATGGGACTGTAAAGGTAACGTTGAATCGTTGGTCCGACTGGCCTACGAAATGAATCGACAGGGAGTTCTGAGCTATAAACTGTATTGTGTGAAGCAATCATCAAATATTCTTGTTAGTTACTGCAAGGAAGTCATGTACAAAGAACAGTAGGTGAACGATATATAGAGAGGAATTATGATCAGGTTACTGCACAAAAGTCACTGATTTCAAGAACGAATGCGCGACTTTGTTTGGAGTGGCACAGACAAGGACTTGATTGATGTGTGGAGCAGTGGAAAAAAGTTTTATGGAGTGAAGAGACTCAACAGACGGTATAGCGTCCGTGAACCAGAGTAGACCTACTGGAACCCTCGCCAAAGGTACTTACTTGCGTTGTGGAACACTGTATGCTGTATGCTGAAATATGTATGCTAACTGCGGAATGCCCTCACAAGAGCTAAAAAGCCATAATTGTAACTGTATAACCGCGGGACTGCTACGGTCGCAGGTTCGACTCCTTCCTCGGGCATGGATGTGTGTGATGTCCTTAGGTTAGTTAGGTGGAGTGATAGTCGGGGTCTGCTTTTCCAGTTTGAGCTCATGCCATTAGCTTAAATCGCTATCAAAATGAACACTGTAGATAATAAAATAACAAAGCCTACTAACCGAAGCAGCGCCTTTCGTTTGCCAGTGTGATATTCATCGCGTTCAGATAGTAATATAAGAACACCGAGGTTCGCAGGAAAAAATTGATAGATTGACTGGATTAGCTTCCTCATGGCCTTCAAGGGGAACTTCTTTTTGGCTGAAGTATATTGTTACCTCCTGTCAAGATAAATAGTGGCCACAACACACCGACAAGCCTTACAAAGAATGGAAACAAATTAACCTTTCAATTATATTCAATGAAAAACTATCCCCACATATTCATCATTGTAATAACAGTGAAAGGGGCTTGATACACCAGATAGCCTGCTAGCAGTAACGCTACTGAAAACTTAACTGCCGACGACATATTTTACTTATCACGACGTAGACTTATCTTTGGGTCTTGTTTGAAATTTGTGGCAATCCACGTGACAATTTCACTTCGTGCTCTAGCAAATGACACAATTAGCTTGAACATTACGTCTCCCGTAAGGTCAACTAATGAATTTGAAGGTCTTGAAACGTACTACGACAGAAAGAACAAAAATGGTATGTTACCTTGAACAGTATTCTCGGTAGAATTTTATGGTATAATTGTAATGCTGTAATTATGTACTATGCTGAAATACGTATGCTAACTGCGGAATGCCCTCACAAGAGCTAAAAAGCCATAATTGTAACTGTATATCCAGAAGAAATTATGTAACAGTCAAACAGCGAAAGCATTAACAATGAGACATGACTGGGACTCCTAATAATAAGATGATATAATATATAGGGTAGTTGTAATTAAACTTCCGCTACTTAAGGCAATGTAGACGAAAAACTATTTATTGTACGCTGCATAATTTGTGTTTTAGTAGCGATAGTACCATGACCAGCCGTTAGATGCGCGTTGCGGTATGACGGTGTAGGGTTGAAACACAAGCGTCAGTGTGCATTACGGCAGCAGACAATCAACATGGGTCTCGACAAGATGAGCAGGACTTTTGCTGTAAAACTGTTTTATCAAAGCAACAGCACTAGTGCTGCTACTCTTCATGAGCATCGACGAATTAAAGGAATACGGAGAGGCCCTCTTTCCGCACTGGGGTAGAAGAACAGAGTCGGAATTGCTCCTCAAGAGAGGACAACGGACAAAGTGTTGAAAAAATTACCATTGCCGTGGCTGAGAATGCTGGACACAATGTGCGATCTTCAAGCAGTGCCCGGACTACTTAGTGACAGCTGAACACTGCATGGGCCATCGTTCGATAAGTATTGCGAACAACTGTGAAATAATATTTCCTAAAAAGTAATGGCATGCGACAAAGAAGATCAAGTGAAAGTCCAAGTTCATGTAGGCAATGAACTGCTTGAACAAGTTGATAAATTTACTTATCTGGGCAGTAATATTACCAGGGATGGAAGGAGCAAGGCAGAAGTGAGAAGTAGAATAGCTCAAGCAAAGGCTGCTTTTAACAAGAAGAAAAACATATTAACATCTAAGAGCATCAGCCTTGAAATCAGGAAAAGATTTTTGAAATCATATGTGTGGAGTGTGGCATGCTATCGGTGTGAAAGATGGACTCTCGGAACAGAGGAACAGCAGAAGCTAAATTCTTTTGAAATGTGGTGCTATAGACGCATGCTCAAAATAAAATGGATCGACAAGGTCACAAACGAAGTGGTTCTGGAAAGAGCACGTGAGAAGAGAAGCTTCTGGAGTTTCATTGTTAAAAGAAGAGTGCAATTTACAGGCCATATATTAAGACATAAAGGACTCCTGAACACAATCATAGAGGGATATGTCGAGGGAAAAAGACCAAGAGGAAGACCACGACTGAGGTACATGGATCAAATCGTGAAAGATGTGGGATGTAACACCTATAAAGAAATGAAGAGAAAAGCTGAAAGACGCACAGAATGGAGACAAGCTGCCATTGTAGCTGCTGCAAACCAATCCTTGGATTGACCACTACAGAAGAAGAAGTGTGATTCCAGGCTGTGACGGATGCAGATAGTCATCACATTCAGCAACGATTGTAACCTAGAATGTAAGCAAGGTACGCAATTCACTCTATCTCGCGGAAATCAAAATGTGTTTCTTTCAATGGTTTATTCGTTATTTCTCTTCTGCATGTCCTTACCAATGTTTCCAGAGAGTTTCATTGTCCTAAGAGTACTGGTTTTTCAAGTGGGCCCTGTCAAGTAACAAAAGTTTAATTATAATTGACTGGAGTAGCTTCCCCATGGCCTTCAACCGAAACTTATTTTTGGATGAAGTAGATTGTTAGGGTTGAAGGACGGATCCTCAAAATTACAGACCAATACCCTTAACATCGGTTTGTTGCAGGATTCTCGAACATATTCTCAGTTCGAATATAATGAATTTCCTTGAGATAGAGAAGTTGCTGTCCATGCATCAGCACGGGTTTAGAAAGCATCGCTCCTGTGAAACGCAACTCGCCCTTTTTTCACATGATATCTTGCGAACTATGGGTGAAGGGTATCAGACGGATACCATATTCCTTGACTTCCGGAAAGCGTTTGACTTGGTGCCCCACTGCAGACTCCTAACTAAGGTACGAGCATATGGGACTGGTTCCCAAATATGTGAGTTGCTCGAAGACTTCTTAAGTAATAGAACCCAGTACATTGTCCTCGGTGAGTGTTCATCGGAGGTGAGGGTACAATCTGGAATGCCCCAGAGAAGTGTGGTAGGTCCGCTGTTGTTTTCTATCTACATAAATGATCTTTTGGATAGGATGGATAGCAATGTGCGCCTGTCTGCTGATGATGCTGTGGTGTACGGGAAGGTGTCGTCGTTGAGTGACTGTAGGAGGATACAAGATGACTTGGACAGGATTTGTGATTGGTGTAAAGAATGGCAGCTAACTCTAAATACAGATAAATGTAAATTAATGCAGATGAATAGGAAAAAGAATCCCGTAATGTTTGAATACTCCATTAGTAGTGTAGCGCTTGACACAGTCACGTCGATTAAATATTTGGGCGTAACATTGCAGAGCGATATGAAGAGGGACAAGGCGTGGGGAAGGCGGATAGTCGTCTTCGGTTCATTGGTAGAATTTTTGGAAGATGTGGTTCATCCGTAAAGGAGACCGCTTATAAAACACTAATACGTCCTATTTTGAGTACTGATCGAGCGTTTGGGATCCCTATCAGGTCGGATTGAGGGAGGACGCAATTCAGAGGCGGGCTGCTAGATTTGTTGCTGGTACGTTTGATCATCACGCCAGTGTTACGGAAATGCTTCAGGAACTCGGGTGGGAGTCTCTAGAGGAAAGGAGCCGTTCTTTTCGTGAATCGCTACTGAGGAAATTTAGAGCACCAGCATTTGAGGCTGACTGCAGTACAATTTTACTGCCGCCAACTTACATTTCGCGGAAAGACCACAAAGATAAGAGAGATTAGGACTCGTACAGAGGCATATAGGCAGTCATTTTTCCCTCGTTCTGTTTGGGAGTGGAACAGGGAGAGAAGATGCTAGTTGTGGTACGAGGTACACTCCGCCACGCACCGTATGGTGGATTGCGGAGTATGTATGTATGTAGATGTAGAAGTAGATGAAATTCCTGCAAAATGGCGGGCACTGTATTCAGCTAGCAGGGTAGTATTTTGAGAGGCCTTGAAAGCAAGGCTTTGGAATAGCAGCAATTTGCATTACTCTCTCAGTCGAGACGATCTTCTGACGGCTAACTCTGGAACAGCGGATCGCACGCCACGTGCCACGGACGCGACGCGGTAGGAAGTGCAGGAGCTGAGGTGTGTCGCAACGCGCTGTATAGGTGGGTGGGCGGCCAGTTGCCGAGTTCGCCAGCCTGCGGCCCACGGGACGGCCACCCACGTCCGGCCGGCGCCGGAATTCGCGTTGGCTCCGCTGAGGTAACAGAGCGCGCGTCGGCGGCTCGGCGCCAAGGCCGCCACACCCAGGCCTCTGTTCCGCGCCGCGGGGCGCATCCACACCTCTCTCTCCACGTGCTGCGCGCTTAACGCACTGTTTTCTCACAGAACACGCCATCCTCCAAACATGAC
Organism: Schistocerca serialis cubense; assembly: GCF_023864345.2. Classification (NCBI taxonomy): domain Eukaryota; kingdom Metazoa; phylum Arthropoda; class Insecta; order Orthoptera; family Acrididae; genus Schistocerca; species Schistocerca serialis. The sequence continues at coordinate 247,406,328 of NC_064641.1, read as the reverse complement.
TGTTTCGTCACCGTCGCCTTCAACAAAAGCACACTGTGCCAGCCAGGTATTTAAATTTGATCTGCAAGACAGCAGAAACAACACAGTAACATCGTAACCGATCACTGCAATATACACTTCAATTTTTTTTCATAAGGCGTTTCAGAGAACATTCTCCATCATAAGGTGGTAACACGACTGATTCCATGAGTACTGCTCTCTGAAACTAATGGAAATGGAAAGCGTTGCACCATGTATGAAATGACCGACCGATACCAAAACTGTTATCCCAGTATTTCATGTCTGTGGGCTATGTCGCTTAAGGGTGGTTGGACGTCAAACGGGCCGACTTGGAGCAGGCGAGGCATCACAGGACATTTTAATTTCCAGTGTCTATACTTTTACAAATAAATTCATAAAACTTTGTCAGCATCACCAGGAAAGATTCAGGATTCACAGTCATTGCAGTGGATGTTCGAAAACATAACGAAATAAATTTTTTTTACGTGTGAAATTTCATCATTTTTTTCACTTACTAATGGCTGCATTTGTTGCTATAGGTACACTTTTCTTCATAAGTTAGAGAGATTATTCGATGAATTTTGCACATCACACATACCATACTCACAGGTGTATGAAACTCTTAAAGTGTCACTCTTGTGCGAACTTAGTTTCAGTATTTTCAGTACAGAAAAGAGTCATTCCTACAGATGACGAATGACGTGAGCACCCGATGTCCATTTAGTGTGTCTAACGTAACAGTTGCAAGTGGAGATCGCAACAGAGGACGTGCAATGTAGCTTATCGCCGAATTTTGGACTTTGAGAAGGGTCGAATCATTCTAACGTGGACATGGGAGCATCATACAGACAGATCGCACAGACGGCTGTAGGGCAACGACCGCAGGAATTGTGGTGACACAATGGACTCAGGAACTCGGGACAATAGTGTATCAAGAAGCGTAGGCGCAGCTCCTTCCATAAGGACTCCACCACAAGAAGATCGTAAGATTGTTCAACAGGCGCTGACGACATACGGATGACAATAGCTGAAATTCGGGCTAGGTTCCTACGAACTATCCCGAGTAAATTACTGCAATCTGGTTAGACAACACAAGTCGTCATGCAACGTTTGCCATACCACAGATAACAGAAGCACCAACTGAGACACTGACTGTTTGTGTTGGTTAGATTGACGCCTACATCCCCGTAGAAGAACTGGTGAAACATGACAGGAAGCAGCAATTTTCGACACCCATACATCTCTAAATCCTGAAATCCCGGTGTGAGGAGCTACTGGATGAAACAGGACTGATTCGGTAGCTGCTGAAGGCAGTCTGAATGCTCGACAGTACGTGGGAAGAATGGTAAATCCCACTGCCATATCCTGTTTGACTAGGGTGCCAAATGACATATCCCAGCAAGATAACGCAAGACACCATACTGCAGTTCACATCAAAAACGCATTGAGGAATGGACGAATCCTTGACATTCCTACACAGTTCCCTGATTTGTCACCCGTATAGCATGTCTGGGCTGCAGTAGGAAAACATTTATTTTCGTATCAACCTCCAACCAGCACTCTTCATGAATTGAAATAGAATGTGTTTAAGGCATAGCATGATATTTCTCAGGATGACTTCGGGCACTTTTTGTTTTCATGCAGCAACTTGTCCAAGAATATTCGCCCTTAACGGGGTAACATCTCACACTGATAATGACGATGGATATCAGTTCCGAAAGTTTAAACATTTAATATAGGTTATATGATGATTATCTCCACAAAATTTGATAAATATTGGATTGATCTTTCATGGTGTAACATTTAGCATTCCATAATGGTACGTTGTTATAATTATACTATCTTTGGACCCTTGCTATTTTAGCAGCGAGTTTATGCCAACTGGCGTAATATGGAGAAACTCAGATGCATTGCAAAGTACAGTGTGTCATTGACTCATGGAACTTTTTTCCAGAACCAGATTGAACAATGATTATATCAATAGTTAATGGTAGCAGCGTTTACAATTCAGTATAAAATACAATATACTTTCAGAGGATTAAGTAATTTGCTGCACACACAACATTATTATTCATATCTTCTACTGCGTTGTGTCACGGATGAGGGAGAAGATACGCTGTAACCTTGTTAAGAGGGCAATGATAACATTCGTTTTGATTATGGTAGCAGAGTTAAATGTGGAATTCCAGCCACGATATTAACTCAGATTTCTATGCATAGACGAAAATCGTGTAAAATTCCAGTAGAGGACAAAGCCAAAACCAACTGGAAACCAAACCTGTTTACACTCCTAGTCTCAGATGTAGTCAATCTGTCACCCATCTGTGCTCGTACGATGCATGTCAATAATTTACTACGGCCACAAGAGCGACGTACACTGACGGAAAAACCGCAACACCAAAAAATAATTAATGCAGAGTAACGAAATATCGGGAATACATTTGTCTAGTTAACATATTTAAGCGATTAACATTGCAATATCACAGGTGAAAGTACGCGCGAGATATAACACAGCAATGTGAAAAGTGGTACATTAATAACCACTGGAACAACCAGAATATTGAACTCAGGCATGCAAACGTGCATGCACTGTGTTCTACAGGTGCCGGACGTCACTATTTAGGATGAAGCTCCATGCCTGTTGCACTTGGTCGGTCAATACAGAGACTGTTAATGCTCTTTTGGATGACTGGAGTTGTCGTTCGATGATGTCCAATGCGTGCTCAGTCGAAGACACACTGGTTATCGAGCAGACCGAGGCTACATGTCAACACTCTGTAGAGCATGTTGGGTTACAACAGCGATATATGGACGAACATTATCCTGATGGAAAACACCCCCTCGAATGCTATTCATGAATGGCAGCATGACAGTTCGAATGGCAGCATGACAGTTCGAATCACCAGAGTGACGTACAGTTTTGCAGTCATGGTCCGCGGGATAACCACGAGAGTGCTCCTCTTCTCATACGAAATCGCACTCCCGACCATAATTCCAGGTGTAGATCCTGTGTATCTAGCAGGCAGACAGGTTGGTTCAAAATGGCTCTGGGCACTATGGGACTTAACTTCTAAAGATCATCAGTCCCCTAGAACTTAGAACTACTTAAACCTAACTAACGTAAGGACATCACACACATCCATGCCCGAGGCAGGATTCGAATCTGCGACCGTAGCGGTCGCGTGGTTCCAGACTTTAGCGCCTAGAACCGCTCGGCCACCCCGGCCGGCAGACAGGTTGGTGGCAGGCTCTCAATTGGCCTCCTTCTAACCAAAACACGGCCATCACTGGCACCGAGGCAGAACCGACTTTCACCAGAAAGCACAACAGACCTCCATCCTTCCCTCCAACTTCCCTCCAATGAGCTCTCGCTTGACAACGCTCAAGTCGCAAATGGCAGTGGCTTGGGGTCGGTGGAATGCACGCTGCAGGACTTTTGACTCGGAGCTCTCCTTGAAATAACCGATTTGTAACAGTACCAACTGCTGTTCAAATCGCAGCTATAGATGCAGTACGATGCCTTAGAGCCATACGCCAAACACTATGCCACGGAAGTGCCACGTGGTCGTCCGGAGCCCTGTCTTCTTGCGTCCGTATATTCTTGTCGCCACCGTTATCAGCAGTCATGTGCAGTGACTACATTCTTGCCAAGTCTTTGCGCATTATCGCACACGAAACATCCAGCTTCATAGCCCTATTACATGACCTCGTTCAAACTCAGTGAGATGGTGATAATGGGGTCTTTGTCGCCTTAAAGGCATTCTTAACTAACATCAACGCACCGCTTTCAATCTCAAAGGCAACTAATGCTCACGGTCGTTACAGCGTGTTTTTAAAGCATACCTGATTTGCCTCTTAGTGGCGCTACTTACGTCACTCTTTTGCGACTGGTGCGAAATTTGAATAGACATCTTCAGATGTAGAAACACGCCTACCAACTTTCGTTTATGTGGCACAACTTCTTCTACATGATGTGATTTTTTTGCGTCTGTGTAAATACACTGTGCTGCAAAATTATGGTCATTTCTCATGAAAACTTCTTTCTGAATGCTGTTATCTCTGCAAGAGATATTCCATATAATGAGAATAAGACTTTACAGACACAGTATTTTTCCTAGATGATATTAGACACTGTGTATGAACGATCCGCGTGTCGAACTTCATTTTTAACATTGTAGCCTTGTACTGGCAAGAACATTATTTATATTCTAAATAACACGTAGCATAATAATAGTTCTAAAACGTTCCTGCTACGATAATGGAGCAATCAGATATAGGGGGTACATAGTTTCTTGAAACGATACCACATGGATTTGTCCAAGACCATTTTTCACCCTGAAGAGTTCAGTGCGGAAGCCTTCTGTCCCTAAATCTGTGATCGCGCTTCATTTATACTGACCATCAATTCAATGGAAAATCAAACTTCAAAATCAAATAAACAACGAAAAAAAATATGAATTCGCACAATAATGTTTCGCTCATCGCGGCGATCAATATTCTGCGTCAGATGCAAGTGCGTGGCGCTGCAGTGTAATCCGAAGAAGTAATTTTATATGAGTTTCTGTACCAGCTATCGCGGGCATACAGCTTCTCGTTACAGCGATCGCGTGTGGCAACAGTCGCAACATCTGTTGGCCATTAAAGCAGACGTTCCTCATTCCAGCAGTTAGGTCCGCACCGCCCGTGGCTGATTACAGCTGTTACATAAAAATGTCAAACTCTGTTGCAGTGTTCGAGGGAACGGCCGGCCTGATTCGCCAAAATATCGAAATATATTCGTTTTCAAGCCGCACAGCTCTACATTTCCGACTGGCATGTTTCAATCAACACAGCAGGAGGCTCGGGTACGATTCATACCTTACCTTGTGGTACACTTGTACAACTTTTTTTTACATCGATAAAAAACTGCAATTTCCCATTTATTGCTCAAACTCTTCTGACACTATTCGTATATTACACGACAGATGCCGGGTGCTGCTCGAATGACCGTTCTAATAATCAGACTCTTCCAACCAGCCGTTTTTTTCTTCTTTCAACACATATCCGAATAACAGTGTATCAGATTCAATTGTATTCAAAGGTTGGTTTTATGGCACATAAGCGCATATTATATATTTTTTTAATCTAGTCCAAAAGAGTGAAGCTGGTGAAATGTATTCTGTAAAACTTATGAATGTCCTATGGAGTAAAATGACTATGAGGCACGTTGTCCGCTGCCGACAGAAAGTGAAACAGAGTTGTATATAACAACTAAGTGAAGTGGCGTAGAAGAAAGCGCAAGAACGAAACACATAACATACATAAAAGACGCACTAACTGAAATTCAACACTTATCCCAGATGGACTCTAAACTGCGAAGAAGTCGCCGTAGTAAAGACGGGTTACTAAGGAGGATTCAAAGCCTGAATAGGGGTCGAGAGGTGTGGAGAAGCGGAGCAAGGCGTCCCGTCGACGACGCGGTCGTTAGAGACGGAGTACGAGCTCGGATATAGCAAGAATAGGACAAGGAAATCATCTGCGTCCTTTTCAGCGCATGGGAAAGGGAATGTCTTACGCCATTTTCAAGACATTGATCCACGCATACGCCACGAGTGATCTTGGGATAACATACATCTGGATTTCAGGACGGGGATTTGAAGAGTTGTCCACCCTCCTGAACGCAAGTCTCGTGCCTTGCCACTGCGTCACCTCGCTGGGTCAACTGATAAGTTGGGTGGGGATGGAGAGGATGGGAGGGGAAGGGCGGATGAGAGGGGGGAGGGGGAGCAGATAAAAGGTACAGCTGACCTCATCCCAAGGCTGGTTTGAATAACGCAGTGTTTTACTATGCAAGGCCCTACTGAAGGAGGGTATGCAGTTGTCTTCCTCCAAACTTTGAACTGACTTAACCCAGCCAGTTGTAGGGGGCCCTGCAGTTCTGTGTGGAGTCTAAACCGTTGTGGAACTTTGAGTTTAACAAATCACTGCCAGAGCGAAAGAAGCTATAGAGACAGAAAAAATCCCAGCAACGAACTTCTGGACTAATAGTCTGATTACTTAGCCATCAAGCCAAGACGAAGAAAAACAGCAACTTAAATACGGGAGATATAGACAGTTTGCACTTCGTGAATTAAAATTCCTTTGTCGTTGTTCGACAACTATACTTTGGGACTAAAATTTATTATTTATTAATTTGGGGCAAGGGCGGAGGTGGAGAATTATCAAGTATCGGGTTTCGTTCTTTACAGATTTAACCAACTGGTTAAAGTGATGGACAACGGTCATGCAGATAAACGCCATCAGCAGCATATACAAGGTTGACAGGATAACTATAACCAAATGTTCATCAACAAGGTAGCAACCAACACAAAAACCTCGTAGACGTCATACAGAATAATAGTGCTCAGAGCAAATGCTAAGCGTGAAGGTAATGGAATGTCTCGCGAATGTTTGATGGTCGGCAGTGTGAGATGGTTTCAGCCGCCCGCCGGACACGCGCAGAGAGTGTGTTATCATCTCCATCACAATTAATATCTTGGAGTATAGTCCCAATGAAACAAAAACGGCATAACAAGCCGGGAGACCGCGTCTGAAGTTGTTTGGTCGTCTGCAGCAAGCCTTCCTATTTGACCCCAGTTCCGCGACTTGCGCGTCTTTGACAGGAAGATCAGATGAAATAATGACAACAGAAAACCTAGACCTCGAGCGAAGAAAATCTCTGGCCAGGTCGGGAATCGAAACTGGGACCCCGCGATCTAGAGGCAGCGACTCGAACTTCTTTTTTTGTCTTGTTTCTTTCGATTTGTTTCTTCGTCGTTTTACGCCAGTGCCACTGTGCGGATGTCGCATTAAGTCTTTCAAATTACATCAGTTTTTTTTTTTTTTTAAAAAAAAAAAAAGAGAGGTTTGTCAGTCCCCTGACCGAACACGCTGAGCTACCGTGCCGCTTCGTTTATATTTATAAGATCGAACCCGGGACCCAGGACGTAATGATTAGTAGTAAACGACTCTAAGTCCACACTGTGGTTAATACTTCCAGTGGATCACGAGCTGCGGACAGAGTGAAGCACAAATTTCAGCACAGAATTACCACCACTGAGTACCAACAAGGAGTTCAGAATAAGTAACAGCTGAATGTTATGTTTACATACGCATCCGAAATTTAGAAACAACTGTACTGCTGGCCTACGCTGGTCGCATGATGAAAGCATTTCATTCCAGTTATCCACCACAACTGGAAATTTCCAGGTTTGAAGTAACGACTCTAAAACAAAGGAGACCGATAAAAACTGCACTAGGGGTATCCTACAAGGATAACAATAATATCATTTATTTTCCCATCACTGTACAGGGAGTTTTAGGGGAAGAAGGAAATTACTTCTATGGTGACACGACCGGTCATTGTAATGAAGAAAACATCACATAGAAATGTTCCTAATCTCAATGATTTCCCTTCATACAACTATTTGAAACTGCTAAGGATGTGTGTTATAATCAACATCTCTGCACAACTTTTGTTAGAAAGGTCACCACCAAATTCAATGCACTTTAAAACTCGTGTAAATAAGTTACATATTGTTACTCGGACCTGGTGCGACAGTTACAGAAGACTATAGACACCAGACCTGGTTATCAGGACACCACCCATCTACAAAAAGTGCGAAATGCACCAAAGTTGTTGAGAAAACATTCATATGTTACGTGTTTGTCCGTGGTAGCATCAAAATATTATTGTCTATTACAAATTATGTGCTACTATGTTTGCGGTTGTACTATCACTGTGAGCCTACCACAGTCTGTAGCCGAGGTCTACTCTGAAACAACCAGTTCGAACCCTGCTGGTGAAAAAATTTTCGCCGTCAGTATCCGGCGGACAGGCGGGGGTGAGCTGGTGTCGTCAAGTTCGCCACACTCTACGCAGAGCGCTGAGTTAAATTACAGACCTACCCAGAGTACGTGCCCTACGTCCGCGCAGGGTGACCCATTAGTCAGACTTAGGCCTGAACTTGCCAGCCTTTTTAGTGCTATTCGAAAATAGTATGCTATGAGCATGTTCACCTAATTCCCTTCTTTCATAATCATCAATAGCAATACAAACACGACATCACACTGCAAACGCACTCACTCTACCTACACGAAACAATTACAGTTAAAAACACTTCTATCGTACAAACAACTAGAAATGCCATCAGCCACACGAGAAAATGGATGTTTCAGAATTATCCCAGCCATCTGGGTCAGACACATACAGTGCCCACATAAAACAGTTACAGCTAGCAAAAATTCACATACTTTTTGGGTGTATTACTGTTTCTGAAAAGATGCATGCTTCGTAATGTTAAATTGTTGCATTTTAGGTGAAGAAAATCAGCTTTTAAAGTTTGTGACTATCTTTTATTACAAACTAATGGTTGACACTGTTTCCGAAGCAGTAAGAACGACATACAGCTTTGCAGAAACAGGAGGTTATCTAAAACTCTTGTGTTTTAGTAGTCTCAAACTTTACTAGCTATAATTATTCCTGTATGTAGCCGCGGATGACGATGGACGCAAACCTACAACTATTCGCACATCATTAATCCAGTTAACTCCAAGTGACGTTTCCAGCAACTTGCTATAATTCCGAATATTGTAAAGGGAAAATGACAGAAGATTTAGTAATACCCATCCGGTCCCCTTTCCTTACTGTTTCGAAGAGATAATCTCGGTCACTGTTGAAAATGGAGCATCTATTTATACGATGTTTTGCCTTGGGACCTGCTCATTCTAGCTTTTCTCACAGTATGTCTGCTATTCCCCGAAAACTTCTTGTGTTTGTTCTACAAATGTGGCATTTGTCACATCAGATACGAAGACGCTACAGCAGCACCACTCTCGTACATTGGATAACGTGCACTCCCTTCTAGACTGTCCGATTTAGCTAGAAAGGTGACTTTAACAACTGTGACCCCTCACCACACATGATGCCTGGCTGGCGTGCACTAGGGCACCGCAGTAGCATGTAACACTGGCACTAGGAACACGCGTCACGAACCGGGTGTCGGCGCGGCGGCGAGCGCGCGGCAGCCCGCCTGCTGCACCTCGCACATGGCGGCACCGGCAGCTGCCTCCAAACTGACGGCGCAGCGCCGCCTGCCTTTTTTAGTGCAACTCGCCAGACCGGCGCCCAGCGCAGCGGCCGGGAGGGGAGGCGGTCGCACTACAACAAGTAGCTGTATTAGCCGCCCACGGCGCCGTGCCGCGAGGTGCACAGCACGCTCCGCCGCACACCCCCGAAACCTCAATGGGCGCGCTTGTGCCGCACTGGGCCAATCGGGCCCGGGCATCTCCACAGTCTAGCGAGCGCCCATACGCCTGCCAGTCATGGGGACCCAGCTGCTGGAGGTGGGGGGACCAGCTGCACTCTAGGCTTCCCGTGCGGTGCCACCAGCACCGGGAACGTTGCAGCTTGAGCGGGGGTCCTGCAGAAACGGGTTTCACTTGCGATCCTCAGGACAGTGTAGCAACTGATATAATATTACCTCAGTCTACAAGCCCCCGTAAACGATCAAACATTTTGTCGAAGTTAACAATATTTGCCAAATACTTGACCGTGTACGGTGCTGCTTGTTGTGTTTGTCAAGCACAGGTCTTGATTTACGTGTTCGCGAGAAATTTTGACAGACGGAAAGTTTGACATGACGGCGAACGTTGTTAGTGTCGATGTTTCGCCGCATATGTATAGTGAAAAATCGTTTTATAATTTATCTCACTGCATGGTAAGTTTCTACAACTATGGAAACTACGATCAAGGACAAGAACAAAATAGCGCAGACAATTACAAAAATGGTAGAAGTATCACATAAATCGTTCTCCGGTTCTTCTACGGACGATGTAGGCTACACGATCCAACGTTGTGGTATTTTAATGAACTATCATTAGAGGAACAAGAAGACTAGAATAAATTTTCGTGTACTTGCGTCTTCTTTTTCAATGTGAGAGCGAAGTATCCCTAAAACAAATTTTGAAACGTTTCACTGTCCATCCGCTGAAAGCTGGTTCAAATGGCTCTGAGCACTATGGGACTTAACAGTTGTGGTCATCAGTCCCCTAGAACTTAGAACTACTTAAACCTAACTAACCTAAGGGCATCACACACATCCATGCCCGAGGCAGGATTCGAACCTGCGACAGTAGCAGTCGCGCGGTTCCGGACTGCGCGCCTAGAACCGCGAGACCACCGTGGCCGGCGCTGAAAGCTCATACAGACATCAGTTACTGAATGTAACATTTTCATTAAAAGGTTTTCAGGTGTATATATCTCTCTAAATTTCAACAATTTCGTGTCCAAGCGTCTTGTTTTCTTCTTCTGGTTCTTCTGTAAACAGTGCCAGTGATGTTAGAAACGCTTTATCTGCATTTGTAGCCGTTCCCACTAGTGTCAAAATACATCACACACGAAAACCATCTGCTTCAAAAATATGGTTAAACTGACAGGCTTTTTTAGTACGTGTACAGCTTGTTTGACTCACCCGTAATGAACCTGACAGACAAGTTTGGTCTTTTAAGAGGGACTTAACAACTTTTTTAAATGCTTAATTGTCCGTTTGAAGAAAGCTGATGTCTCATTTTAAGCCATTCCCGGGAGTAGCGTCTTGTTCTTTAAACACAGTGCCAAAGTCAATGCTAGGACTGCTTTGTCTGCATTTGTGGTTATTCTCATTGCTGTCGAAAAACTCACGGACACAAACAGCGTCTGCTTCAAAGTGAGGTTAAACTGGCAACCTTTGTTCGTACGTGTACGCACTTTTTTGACAATCAGTGGCTAGGCAAGGGCGCGTTCGTTAATCAAGTTTGCTCGTTTACGGGGGACTCAACATACAGGCGAGACACTCACTGCTGTGGCAGTTTTGACCTTGTGGCAGCTGAAGCGAGACTCTCCTCAAGCGGTAAGTCTCTTAACGTCAAATCCTCTGTGAGATTATTATTGTTTTTGAAACTTCCTGACAGATTAAAACTGTGTGCCGGCCTGGGACGTGAATTTGGGACATTTGCCTTTTCGAGAACATTATTCCGCACAAGTGACTTTCCATTTGTGTTACATGCAGTAATTACTGCACTCTTTTCTGAGATGATCAACTGCTTTTCATCGGAAGTTACGACAGCATAAGGATAAAACGCTTTTTTTAAGTGCTGTATCCACGGAAACGGTACCTGTCTTGTTTCCAAGCGTCGAAGTTTTCCAGTTTTCAGACTGGCTGACTCCTTATTCGTCAGTAATAGTTTTCTCAACTAATGTCCGCTATACGACACAATAATTAACACTGACGGGCAGTGTTATCACTTTGCTGGCATTGATTCATCGTGTAATGCTTGGATGCAGGTCTATGTTTTGGACTCCGATTGTCCTTGTTTTATAAAATTCCAAGCTTTCAACTACGCTTTCTCGTTCGCACTTTGTCACTCGGTTCCGTAATCTCTTAAAACAGGAATCTAATTCATACTCGAAGGAAGTGTGTTACAAGGCACTTGTTCGATCGATCCCAGACAACTGATAATCAGTCCAGCCAGGTATTCTTATCATGTAGGCGCGCGCGAGCGCGCGCGTGTGCGTGTGCGTGTTTGCGCAATGGCTGACTACCGACATAAAGAAACAGGAAAGAGCCATTCACTCTGGTAAGTTAAACATTTGGATGCGTGTCTGATTGGACGCTTTTGTACACGTAACACAACACACCAGATTATCACATCGCCTGACAAACGATTAACTGTGCACCGTATTACGCCGATTGTATTCAGTTGAATTAACTGTTTAGACTAAGTTTTGAATAAAACTGATTATGGAGACTTTCTTAGTTCTTAAGCTGCCTTCCTTCCCTTTTATACAGACATTCGGAATGGACTTTTTTTCAGTTCCAGGGCTGTCGGTCCATGTATTTATTTCCCTGGTATTAATTTCGGTTTGTGATTTTATTATTTTAAGTAAGTCGGCAGTCCTTGTGTGGCGCCATCCACTTTGGCGCCTGGTTACACATTGTCCACAGATTTTTCACGGCAAGGAAACATAGGGCGTGCAACACTCCATTTCCTTATGTTTAAAAACAGCTGAGGGTCTAACAGAGGCTTTGTTTAGACAAAATAGCATTTTCTTTGATAGCCATCTTCACTGGAAATCACAATCGTGCAATATACAGGGTGTTTCAAATGTGATGGTCAATACTGAGGGACGTGACAGGAATGATAATTCGAAACAAAAAAGTCAAGTAAAAATAGGCTCTAAAAGACACACCTTTGAGCAATTCTTGATATTCTATACTGTGTAGCAAATCTCTTCTACTGCAAGCTCTTTGCTTTTCAAATTTGGGAAGTGGTAATATGGACCAAAACAAAAAAAGTCCAGTAAACATGTGCTCTAAAATGCATACCTTAAGAGCTATGAGGACTTGTTCATCTTCGCTACTTTGAAACACAACTCTTCTAATGCACAAGTGCTCATAAATTTAAAGGTATGCATTTGAGAGCAAATGTTTACTGGACATTTTTTTCTGGTTTACGTCCATACTACCACTTCCTAAAATATGGGAAGGTTGCAGTAGAAGAGCTCATACCTCTTTAAGATATACGTTTTAGAGCTCATGTTCAAATGGTTCAAATGGCTCCGAGCACTATGAGACTTAACATCTGGGGTCATCAGTGCTCTAGAACTCCGAACCAATTAAAACTAACTAAGCTAAGGACATCACACATATCCATGCCCGAGGCAGGATTCGAACCTGCGACCGTAGCAGTCGCGCGGTTCCGGACTGAAGTACCTAGAACCGCTCGGCCACCGCGGTCGGCAGAGCTCTTGTTTACTTGACCTTTTTGTTTCAATGACCATTCCTGCCATATTCCGGAATATTGACCATCACTTCTGAAACACCCTGTACAACCGAGTAACTTTTTATGGCTCAATTGTGGATAGATTCAAGAACAAAAGCGATCGTCTTTAATACAAAAAAAACAGTACAACTGAGTATTGTATTAGTAATTGTTAACTTTAACGCAAACTGTTGTGTAGCGTTGTCACCTTTCGCTTACATATGCTCCTGCAACCGATAATACGATCATTAAATGAAGTGGGTAGCTCTTAATGCTACCAAATCATTAACTTGATCGCAGAGTCACTGACCTCCGGCAATTACAGATTACTATCTATTTTTTTGGTGCAATAACCCAGCCTAATCCCTAACACAAGATGTCGACGGGCTAGCAGCTAAGCAAGTAGTGGTGGTCATACGGACAGTTCTCAGATGCGGAGAAAACAAGGGTGCACGAACTCCAACTGCAGTTGGCCGAAATCCGCCTTGAAAGGGCACGCCAGATTAACGAGCACTGGTCAGTCGCGGGCCATCAGGAATGTGGTGTTTTGGCGGATTTCCCCATTTTTCAAGGAAACTGTGGTTCGGTTCCCGTCCCCGAGTCAGAAACACAACAGATTATTAAAACTTGAAAACACGCAGAATAAAGTTACCACTCTATGGTAACTAATGTTTGTGGAGAAACAATGAGCATCAATGTGCAGGATAATAATAAAAAAACAATACTGCAAACTGTGGTCAGACGGTTACCCATCATTAACGGACACTGCCTATCATTAACAGACACTGCCACAACTGAGACACCCATTGCTTTTGAATACGAGACAGTTGTGCGGAAGGACTCTTGTGAACAGAAGGAATGTTTTGACATTTCTACGGAGCCCAACACTTCTGGCAGGCTTTTGTTTTCATATTCGTTGGTTTTGTCAACTCACATGCAAACTGTCAATTCCATTCTAACTTAGATACTTGGCTAAAGTTATACCACCGCAATCACGTCGTTTGACTCACATTCGTTGTCTTCGCCAAGTCGCAAACAAACTCTCACATTCCAATCTAACCTAGACCTCGTCTGAAGATGGGTAAATCAGCTTGAAACTGGTAAAGGCAAAATAAATTATCATAAAAAAGGGACTGGTCGCAACTTTCTCAACCTTTCAATACACATTAAACCTAATTCCTTGTAACAGTTCTCGTAGACTACAGCCCACTGTGCCAGACGCTAGACAGGACACGAACTCTTACTGTGCCTGTAAGGTACATGCTTATTCCGGCACATCTGCAAACTCAGCAGCAACTTCCTTCTGCAGAGCCGGCCGGAATGGCCGTGCGGTTCTAGGCGCTTCAGTCTGGAGCCGAGCGACCGCAACGGTCGCAGGTTCGAATCCTGCCTCGGGCATGGATGTGTGTGATGTCCTTAGGTTAGTTAGGTTTAAGTAGTTCTAAGTTCTAGGCGACTGATGACCTCAGAAGTTAAGTCGCATAGTGCTCAGAGCCATTTGAACCATTTAAACCTTCTGCAGAAGTGCCTCTCCGCACAACTGTTCCATCCTCCTGACTTCAGCTGTCATATTCAAATATGTGCGTTTTTAGTCCTATTGTCTCGATATTTTGTCTAAGTTCCTCTCTTAGACACCGAACACGTGTAATAAGGACACGCTGTGCAAATGGTTCATACCACTGTGCCTAGGATGAGTGATTTATATGGTAAGCACATTTTCGTGCAGTTCTGAGCGTTCGCGGTCACACACTTCTGTCGTTAAGTGAACTCTGAATTTTGGCTTGTTCATCTCATGACTTACGTTTGCAACCAAATTGGATTGCGAACAAGAGGAATATGATAAATTTACTTTATAGCTACAATAATTTACACACTAATAAACCCTAACACTAAAATGAGTTTTCTACAAACAGCTATTTATACTTGGGAAGATTTGAACAAGTTGTATCCAGCTGAGATTACCAATTCGTTCTGTGGGAATTCGTCCACGAAGTAACAGCATTTCCGCATCAGTACCTATTATAATTCCATCTGCATTAACTTTTTCCATTTTAATTCAGTATAAATTTTCATTCCCATGCACTGAGGTGCCTGAGCATACAGTTTTAGGGTTTCTTGTGTCTTGTATATGAACAAATTGAGTTCCGTCATATAACTCCTGTTTGGTACATAAAAGGGTAATAATTCCATAAATATATGGGCTGAGAGAGATAATATTTGCAGGTTTTTAAATACGCGACTTGGTTCTCTCTGATGTACAGCTCATATTCCGAATGACTTTGTTCTGTATCTTTAGTATCCGCACTATGTTGAAGGGATTCCCCCCCCCCCTCCCAAAAAAAATACTACGCCTAAAAATAGACTGAAAGTAAATTGTATATGCTGCTTTTCGTGTGTTCGTGTTAGCTGCGGTTGATAATATAGATCAGTTTGCTAGAGGGGTACTCAGTACGTACCTCCCGGCTCAAATTTTTATCCAGACTTGTTCCTAAGAATTTGATAAAGTTCTTCGACATCGTGGTTGTGAATAATCTTCATCTGCCCACACATTTACTGTTTACTCTTAAACTGCATAATGTGAGTCTTAGATATTTTCAAATTAGGTCCATTTAGTTGAAAACAAATTTCTAAGACCTTGAGGTTTCTAATCTATGACTCGAGAACTGCTTCCGTATCCTGATTTTCAACAAACACAGAAGTAGCGCCTGCATAAGTAACTGACAGGTACCTGATACTGGTAAATAATTCAGACAGATTGTAAATAGGACTGGACATAGAGTGGAGCCTTATCGGGCACCCCGAGATGGTATTTCCCGTCAGAATAATAATTTGTCCAATTTAAAGTAATGCTAACCCTTTACTTTCTGTTTTATAAGTAGCTGGGTAGCAGGTTGGTCTCTTAGACTTCATCGCCAAGTAAATTAAATCACGTTTTAGATTCCCACGAAATGTTGTGTTTGCATGAAACTAGCCTAATGCTCTATCAGTGTACACTTCTTTTGCACAGACGAACGCCGTGTAAAGTGGTCAATAGGGTGCTGCTGCTGCTGCCGACCCCAGTGTCGGCGGTAGCGAGCACTCGTGGCCTTCCGCTGTTGAACCCTAGTTCAGGCAGGCGAGGCAGAACTCCTGTGGTAGACTCAGTGGTGCCGGAACTAGTCTTTTGATGTTCCGCCTCAAACGCCAACTTGCCGCGCTGGTGCCAACTGTTCGAAGGGCTGACGGCTCCAGAGGACGGCGCCAGTGGTGTAGATCGACCAGCAGCCGCGGCTGGCGAGCCAGCCCATTCGGACAGTTGGGAAACTCTCCCTTAAGGCCAGAGAGCCCCCAGAAAATGACTTTCAGTCTTCGTTAACTCCCTATGGGAGTCTCTTTTCTTTACAGTTCTTACAGAAAATGAAACTGCAAACAGCTAACTGATCTGTAGAAAGATTTGTATCGTGGCTGGCATCTGGCTGGAAATAAACGGAAGACCGAGAATATATGACGTCTTCACACGGCCTATCGTTAGCTGTTTCTAACACATAAAAAGTATGTTGGGTAGATACTAGCTGTTTCTAACACAAAAAAGTATGTTGGGTAGATACACATCGGCGGTTTGCGTCCTTTTGTTGCGAATTTTCCCGAAACGATAGCTTTCAGTTGAACGAAGTGCTCTTAAAAGCCAGAGGTAAATAATCGTAAAAAACTTGTTCAAAAATTTGCTTCGAAACGGGTCACTGAACAAGAACAACAGATATCGCGATACACTCCACGCAGTCACAATAAGAGATATATTTTAGATAATTAGGCAAGATCGGCGATGAAAGTGGACGAATATATAAGTGTGTTATGAATTACGAAGTGCTTTCAGGCGGATACATGAAAGCTACGACACTTGGATATGAAATACGCACATAAAAAATTTAACTTTTCCATTTCTTACAGTAATTTCCTCAAAAATAAAGAAATGACGTAAATTTATGACGTGAATGCGTTACCTACCAAGGCACTGGATGCTTCGTATATGATTTTTCGTAAAGAGATGAGTACATTACTCATTCTAAAAGGTTTTTATCCGCAAAAAATATAGCTGGAACAATGGAGATACATAACCCACTGTCTCTTACTTCTGTATGAATCTTGTCTGTGAACAACGTGTTCTAAGAAACAAGGAATACAAGAATAGAAAAGGAATCCGACCGTGGATTACGGCTCAAGTGATTTAGGGGTGTTACAGAAAATCGAAATCGGGGTAGCTGGATGAGGATCTCAGCCTCGCTCGTCCAGAACACTATTCTAGTGTCTTAAGGGGATACGGAATCACCTATCCCCGCAATGTTAATATATGCCTACTATAGGGAACATTTTCTCACAAACTACTGGAGACAGAGAGGTAAAAATTTTACTGTATGTGCATTCATATGTTACAACAATACTGAAACAACAGTTTATTGTCAAAGTATTTTCTTACAGAGATATTGTACATTTATTTTTAAGTAAATTTTTTCCATCGCTTTTTACTAGACTATCACCCCTAAGTCTTTTGTAAATCAAGTAATTAAAAAATCGTTGTTTCAGTATGTAATAGGGACCTATGTCACTACGTCATAAAAATTTCAGACTTCTAGGTTGACCAGTACCTGAGATAATGTTCCTAGGTGAAGTAAAAAGTAAACTTACGGGAAACGGAGAAAGAAGATTAAAACATTCCTGATCCGTAGCTAATACCCCCTTCACAGTCTTCATAATCATCTTCAAGTCTTCTTTTGGCACCCCTCTGCACCTGTCTTGCTTTTTTCACTAATGTCTTGATTATATTATCAGCATGCCTTAGTCTGTGCTGATCTAAAAAGAACATAGCACGTACCGTACGGGAACCAACACACATACCCAACTTTTGAAGGACCTGGCATTTAGTTATATTTCCAAGATTGAAGGTTGCCACAGCATCATACACACCAAAATGTAGTGTATTAATTGCGACAAACACTGTTTTTGGGAGACGATGCCATATCACACTATTCAAGCACTCGTTGGGGTTCTGCGTTTTTCCGTGAAGACATTTCATCAGAAGACTTCTGTCAGCCAGATCTCTGAAAATGGGCTTTATTTCTGCCATGATGGCTGATGGTAGACTGTGGTGGTGAATGTATTTCTCTCCTGTTGTTAGTCCCCTATTGTATTTACACCAGCTGTTTTCACCTTTGGGGCACAAACCATGTTGTGGATGCTCATCCGTGGATGCGGTGTGGAAATATAAAGCCCACATAGCTCTCCTCATTTCTTCAAGATTGCCTGTATTTTGCCTGATTGCAAGGCCATAGCAGTTCTGAATGTGGTCTATTATGAAATCAGTCAATCTTCCTCTGCCATCCAAGGTTTTCCCATCATCTAGTTTTTTCCCTTTCATAACTGATTTTAACCTTCTCAGCCTTGCACCCATTCTCTTCTGCACATGTCCTATACATTCAAGTTTGCTTATATTTACACTGTTCCCATATGGTTTGCTTTCCAAAACTTCTTTGAATGCTTTAGAGTCACCATCTCCCAGATATTTGACATAGCGAACATTATACCACTGTGAAGAGCGATGAAAAATTTTCTTCACCCCAGCAACCTCCATGCCACCACTACTACCATAATAATTAGCAATACAGTCATCATTGTGTTCATTTTTCAGCCTGCCTGTGCACCTACAGTATTTAGACATTATTGCAACATCAATAACCTTGCCAGTATCAACACTAGTTGCTGTTACAACACCATTGTTGGAGGTGTGGCCCCTTTTCTGCCACGTGCCATCAAACGCCACTGTGAGGTCACGACTGCCTTCATTTTGTTCCACTGCTTCTTCCACAGCAACCTGCATTGACTTCTGTGCTACATCTTCAACTGCAGATCCTAGTACATAATTGTAAGCTTCAAACTTTGAAGGTGCACTTGGAAGATTTAGAACACCACATAGCATATCACCAGCTGCTTTGCCCTTACCAATTGCTCGCAATCCATAAACTAACCTAATATTTACAGTATAAAGTTCAGTTTTCTTGTATCCATTATTTACAGTTACTGAAACCGAACTTGGAAACTTACAGCTGTATTTACAAACACTGCATATTAAATTAAACTGGACAGCCAGGCCAACATGGGATTCTACTTTCAGAGAAACGTTTCCATGACATTTTTTGCAGCACAAACTGTTTTCAAGAGCTTCACACAATATATTCGTATCAATGAGTTCAAAAACTTCATTCCCTCTATCAAGTAAATTATATTTCTCTTCCAAATCTCTTAGTTTTTTATGAGAAGCACTGTTTTCATTTGGTGTAAGTTCGTTCGGAAAATCAGTAATAAGTGGATTCACATTTTCCAACAGTGATGATGATGAACTGCTTTGCTTTGCTAATGAATCATTATTTCTTTTCTTTTGCCAGTTCACACGCTTTTTAAATACTTTTGCTTTAGCTCTAGGCATTTTCACTGCGAAAAATGAAGCACTAAATACGAAATAACTCAACAACAACTACTTTCTTATATAACACTGTTTACAAAACAGTCCCGCCACAAAGTCAAAGAGTAACTTGAGGAAACCAGAGAGAAACATTTTCGGGCGACTAGTGTATAAATAGTCGCTGGAAACCGGGATATTTGAATTCATGTCACTTTAAAGGTACTGCCAAAAAGTTCATGGTCAGCCACGAGAGACGTGTATAACTAAAGCGCAATACCCGATCTCACAAATATATAAAAATAAAATAGTTATAATTGTAGTAGAGCTATGTATGATACGTCATTTTAAAGAGGAAACATGGCAGCATATAATACGCCAATAAAAAAAAAATCGATTTTTTAACCCAAAATCCGATTCCGTATCCCCTTAAACATTACGTAACACAACATGGCCTGCCATAATGACTCTTGGAGCAAGGCAGACAGCTGGAACAGACTATCCGAAAAAGAAAGTATAACAAAAATCGTGGCCGAGCATTCAAACTGGATTATTTCTTGACAGAGAGGAAGATCAAGGGGTGAAAAAAGGGATCACACTATCATACAACTTCGTCGGAAACAATAATGTAAGCACAGACTATAACATCGTAAAATCACCTCAGTATTCTCCTGATAAATTACGAAAGAGCTGAAACTGGACGGATCGGGATTAGGATTTGACTGTTTTGGAGTAAGTATTCAATTATTACTAACCAAAATGCCACTTGATAGCTCAATGCGCCAATATACACAACTGTTGTTACCTGGCTTAGCTTAACACTACGTCCTTCCACGGCAACGGTAAAAGGGTACCATGTCATAAAATACGTCTTACTAAGCAATCTTCTTTGCTTTGAAATGTGCTAGAGTGTAACATACCAAGCAATAAACATTGATCTAATTAGTACTGTGGAATATCTTCCCTTACAGTATACCATATATCAACTGAGACTGTGGGGATGCTACATTGCCACAGATACACCTACATCTACGCTCTCTGAGTGTTGGATGTGCGGCGGAGGGTAGATGCATTTCTTTCACTTCCTCCTCGCAGTCCTCGACTGACTTATGTATGAATAAAATACAAGCGTATACGTTAGACCTTTTTATTGCCATGGTAAATTTCTAGAACCTTTCCATAACAGTCATTACATTGACGTTTACAGAGAGAAAAATATATAAGCACCAATAGTAATAGCAGTAGCACACGAAAGCAAAAAATGTCGATCGTGTTCTGTTCCATGAACTGCAGTTAAGTGTTGACGGTGTTACCTGACGTGCTGATATTATGTATGGGAGTGAAAAGCGAAGCGCTTCCACAGTTGTGTGGGGTAAACCTCAAAATACAGCAATGCGCATTGACGGTACGGGCGGGAATCGGTACTGCCATACGTTGGGACCACCATTCTCGCCACAATGTTATAATGATTGCATCTGACTTTTCAAAACGCAGTGAGTCTAGAAAGAAAAATTCTACTGGGGAGACCAAATACTCCTCGAGTAAAGTTTTATAATAATGGGTAATTTGCATATGAGAAATTATTAATACTCCTGAATATAAAAAAATGGGATAAGCACAAAAGATCTCACTCTTTATTTGAAGGCACAGCTGCTACTAAAATTTTTGGAGTCTGTATATTTATTTGATTTTGCACCAACGACACGCCCATTTCGTGTTTTGAACCAAATATACCCACAAAAATTCAAGAATTTATTCATTAACTTTTATTTTGAGCAATAATAAATGGTACAAAGAAACACGAAGATGTTCCATCTGCATTATAAGCACTACAATCAAAATGAATAATTATGGTTTAATCGTAACACACTGTTCGTATGAGAAATTTGCATTTACTCTGTTCGCATTCATTCAAAATTTTATTTAGGCGTAACATCTTTAAACAATCTTTATAAAGAGTGCAACCAAAATTTTAATTAAACTTGTTACTTTAATAATACATTTTTGTTGTTTACAAAACGCTTTTTTTATCCTCTTCAAAGCACTTGGTATCCAGGTACATCCTCCAAGCAGCCACACTCCTCATACTCAGCTTCGTAAGGCTGTTTCAGAAGGTACTAAGTCTTTTTTACTAATTTTGTGGGGTGTATCAAACTGACAACATTTGTGTCAGGTATATGATCTGTTGCTACATCTGTTAATGACAAAAGTCAAAGTTTAAAATATTCCATTCTATTCGTAGCAGCCCAAAACATGTAAGGATAAGAAATATTTTAAATGTAACAGCTGGAACGTTTAAAATTCAAGAAAGAAAATCCATTGGGTAGTCAACTTCGTAACAAAATTTTCTTTTGAAGTCACTTACCTTTTCATTTGCTCAAAAATATGTTCAAATGTGTGTGAAATCTAATGGGACTTAACTGCTAAGGTCATCAGTCCCTAAGCTTACACACTACTTAACCTAAATTATCCTAAGGACAAACACACACACCCATGCCCGAGGGAGGGCTCGAACCTCCGCCGGGATCAGCCGCACAGTCCATGACTGCAGCGCCCCAGACCGCTCGGCTAATCCCGCGCGGCTCTAGCGTCTCAATTCCGTTACTCTTACTTCGGAATTTAAAATCTTATCGAATATACAGAGTGGTCAGAAGCAGTCTGAAAAGTTTGTAAGGGTGTAGTACACTCCATTTGCTCCTCTTTTCTTTTGTCTACGCCCTTCTGCCGCTTCCTATGTTCAGAAGAGTAGTCCCCTACACGTACCCTTTCTTCCATGTCCGCCATGTTTCACATGAACTCCTAGCTCACGCAAAACACAAATCTCGACAACAACCCTGTTATATACGACAATGCATTGGACAAAACAATAATCAGTATACTACGCACACATTGGTATGAACTTTCAAAATACTTTCTGCCTTGATGTCACGGATTTTGTTGGTATTTAGTTACTACTTACATTAGCAGTTGGGGAAAAAACGGACCTATCGCGATTTGAAAGAGATTTGGTGCTGCACATATTGTGTTTAAACGAAGCACACAATTTTATTTCCTAGAGCGCTAAAGACTTATGGATGAACAGAATAACGAACAAACACTGTAAACAGTCTGCAATTTTCTAACTTTTGTTTGAAATTAAATAAATCTTGTCTACGCTGCAAATTACCCCAGCATCTGCTACGATTGCTCTAGAGCGGTAGGCTGAAGTTCTCGAAGAGCGACGAAGTCTCAGAAACAAAAAAATGGTTGTTCAAATGGCTCTGAGCACTATGGGACTTAACATCTTAGGTCATCAGTCCCCTAGAACTTAGAACTACTTAAACCTAACTAACGTAAGGACATCACACACATCCATGACCGAGGCAGGATTCGAACCTGCGACCGTAGCAGTCCTGCGGTTCCGGACTGCAGCGCCTAGAACCGCACGGCCACCGCGGCCGGCCGCCCAGAAACACATCTATAGTTTATCCCACGTCGATATGGAGTTGTGTTGCCATTCACGGTGACTGTTGTTGCTTTGCCTGTTCCTCAGCTATTCCTCTGGCATATATTTGTTGCTAGCGACTTGAGTGAAATACGAAAGAATCCTATAACACCTACACTACTATATTGAAGTACAGGATGATCCGTTCAAGATGTTAGAAAAGTAAAACACTATACAGGGTGGTCCATTGATCGTGACCGGGCCAAATATCTTACGAAATAAGCGTCAAACGAAAGAACTACAAAGAACGAAACTTGTCTAGCTTGAAGGGGGAAACCAGATGGCGCTATGGTTGGCCCGCTAGATGGCGCTGCCATACGTCAAACGGATATCAACTGCGTTTTTTAAAACAGGAACTCCCATTTTTATTACATATTCGTGTAGTACGTAAAGAAATTTAGTTGGACCACTTTTTTCCCTTTGTAATAGATGGTGCTGTAATAGTCACAAACATATGGCTCACAATTTTAGACGAACAGTTGGTAACAGGTAGGTTTTTTAAATTAAAATAAAGAACGTAGGTATGTTTGAACATTTTATTTCGGTTGTTCCAATGTGATACATGTACCTTTGTAAACTTATCATTTCTGAGAACGCATGCTGTTACAGCGTGATTACCTGTAAATACCACATTAATGCAATAAATGCTCAAAATGATGTCCGTCAACCTCAATGCAGTTGGCAATACGTGTAACGACATTCCTCTCAACAGTGAGTAGTTCGCCTTCAGTAATGTTCGCACATGCATTGGCAATGTGCTGACGCATGTTGTCAGGCGTTGTCGGTGGATCACGATGGCAAATATCCTTCAACTTTCCCCACAGGAAGAAATCCGGGGACGTCAGATCCGGTGAACGTGCGGGCCATGGTATGGTGCTTCGACGACCAATCCACCTGTCATGAAATATGCTATTCAATAACGCTTCAACCGCACGCGAGCTATGTGCCGGACATCCATCATGTTGGGAGTACATCGCCATTCTGTCATGCAGTGAAACATCTTGTAGTAACATCGGTAGAACATTACGTAGGGAATCAGCATACATTGCACCATTTAGATTCCCATCGATAAAATGGGGGCCAATTTTCCTTCCTCCTATAATGCCGCACCATACATTAACCCGCCAAGGTCGCTGACGTTCCACTTGTCGCAGCCATGCATTTTCCGTTGCCCAATAGTCATATTATAGCGGTTTACGTTACCGCTGTTGGTGAATGACGCTTCGTCGCTAAATAGAAAGCGTGCAAAAAATCTGTCGTCGTCCCGTAATTTCTCTTGTGCCCAGTGGCACAACTGTGCACGATGTTCAAAGTCGTCGCCATGCAATTCCTGGTGCATAGACATATGGTACGAGTGCAATCGATGTTGATGTAGCATTCTCAACACCGACGTTTTTGAGATTCCCGATTCTCGAGCAATTTGTCTGCTACTGATGTGCGGATTAGCCGCGACAGCAGCTAAAACACCTACTTGGACATCATCATTTGTTGCAGGTCGTCGTTGACGTTTCACATGTGGCTGAACACTTCGTGTTTCCTTAAATAACGTAACTATCCGGACGCTTCGATGATGTCGTCCAGGATACCGAGCAGCATACATAGCACACGCCCGTTAGTCATTTTGATCACAATAGTCATACATCAACACGATATCGACCTTTTCCGCAATTGGTAAACGGTCCATTTTAACACGGGTAATGTATCACGAAGCAAATACCGTCCGCACTGGCGGAATGTTACGGGATACCACGCAATTATACGTTTGTGACTATTACAGCGCCATCTATCACAAAGCGAAAAAAGTGGTCCAACTAAATTTCTGTACGTACTACGCGAATATGTAAAAAAAATGGGGGTTCCTATTTTATAAAACGCAGTTGATATCCGTTTGACCTATGGCAGCGCCATCTAGCGGGCCAACCGTAGCGCCATCTGGTTTCCCCTTTCAAGCTAGACGAGTTTCGTTCTTTTTAGTTTTTTTTCGTTTGATGCTTATTTCTTGAGATATTTGGCCCGGTCACTATCAATGTACCAGCCTGTATACAAGAAACTACCCAAGTTTATTGCTTGTTAAAGATAGGCCTACATACATGCGTAGGAGAACTTTGAGATTGTGTCTGAAGTTAGTGTAACAGCACATCAGTACTCAACATGTCCACTATTGCGAATGCGGCACGTATCACACCTGGCGTCCATGTTGCGCCACGTGGCTCGTAGCGTATCTGGGGCGATTTGCTGAAAGGCCGCTGTAATCTGCCTCCGCAGGTCAGCCAGCTTTGTGCTTACACCGTTGACTTGACATTGTTGTTGTTGTTGTGGTCTTCAGTCCTGAGACTGGTTTGATGCAGCTCTCCATGCTACTCTATCCTGTGCAAGTGACTTGACATAGCCCCACAAAAATATCTGTAAGCTTTAGGTCGGAGCTATTAGGAGGCCATGGGATAGGTCCACCACGGGCACACCAGCGATCCTTGAGCATCTGGTTTAATTGTTCCCGTACTGTGAGAGCCCAGTCCGGTGGAACGGCGCCCTGTTGATAGATAATGGTGTCAAGTATCCGATCGTCGTGTAACTGAGGGGCCACATACTGCTCGATTATTTCATGTTAATTGACGGGACTGTCTGCACCACAATAAAGATTGGGCCGAATACTTTCTGATGGGTCATTCCGAACCACACATTCACTTCAGGGCGGGCTCTTTCTAGCTCGTACGAGACATGTGAATTCCTGCTTCCCCAAATGATGCAGTTCAGCTTGGCGAACATTTTGCTCCGTTTCTACAACGCTGTCTTCCGCCTGTGTGAGACACTTTTCATCCATTTTCTAAGAACATTTAACAATGTATCGATGTGATGGAACGCACCTAACGATGTACCATCGTCTGAAAACTCGCTGGCACTCCAAGGCATTGGAAAATTTTGCATACCATACTACACACTAAGCGCGTTGTTGTGGCGTAACGACCACTTTTACTGGACAATCGAAGAGACACACAGCGCGTTGACTTGTGCCACCTCCGTACAGAGTTTCCGACATCTAGTGTTTGCGCTGTGAACTAAGCGCATTTCAGATTGATAGAAAATCTCACTGTGTGTGTGTGTGTGTGTGTGTGTGTGTGTGTGTGTGAGAGAGAGAGAGAGAGAGAGAGAGAGAGAGAGAGAGAGAGGGGGGGGGGGACGATTCTGCTTGCTTTATAGTTCGAGGTTCCATAACTGTTGCTCGGCACAACCTTCACACACATGTATCTTCTCGAGAAGACAAGGGTGGCAAGCGTGAGAGTTTCTTGGAAAGAAGGAAGAGGGAGAGAAAGAGGCAGCGGGCAGCCGTAGAGGAACTGCTGGGCCCCTTTCGGGACAAAGGGCGGTAGACGTGGGTGTGCGGGGGGCGTGCGGCACAGGCAGAGGCCCGCAGTGGCCCACAAAGGCGTTTCGGCCTCTGGCTCTGCCGCTGCCGCTATTCATTCGCGTGCCTCGCGAGGCGAGCCATCGCATTCCAGGCCTAGGGCCCCGCCCGCCTCTACCGCCACCAGCTGTTGTTCACTGCGCCGGCCTGCACGCAGTTCCGATTAGAAACGGTCATTCAGCGCGGTAAACAATATCAGTATGAAGGTAAGCATACCGGATAAAAAATACGACGCCCCCAGGAGTCATCCATCACACCAATGCCGTGTAAAACCGCCTCTGGTGCTGATAACCCTCTCAACACAGCGAGGGAGAGTCTACAGGTTTCTTCATGTATGCCATATCCAGCTGAAGCCAGTCACTGATGACTGGATCCCGTACAGCTACCAAACTGCGGATGTATCGACTGCTACGTTTCACCCGCTATTCCGTCCGCCTCCACAGCTGAGTGGTGAGCGCGGCAGAATGCCATGCGTGGGGTCCGTAACATATTATTATTGCTTTCTTCCTCAATTTATAATTTGTAGTATATGTAAAAATTTCTCCGACTTCTGCTCTATCTGTCATGCTGATGTTTTCTCTCATACTGTCCCACCTAACAGTGCCGACTAGAGGAAGATATCAAACCCGCATGCACATCGTGCCTGTAGCGCCACAAAGTGCATCACATACACAAATCTGAACTCATAATCAATTTGTTGACAATAGATATAAAGTATTATGCCTGTTCTGCAATTGTTGACCCACAAAAAAGACGACAAATGACCATTGAAAAGGGTTCTAGGAACATCAATAAGAGACAAATGCAAAAGAAAAGAATATACAAATGAAAACCTATAGAAAAACAACAGTAATGTTTACCAAATGTAGAAATATATCTTAATTAAAAATGTATCGTTGTTAAAAATTTAAATAAATATATATGGTTACAAGAAAAAGTTCGATTTCCGACCCGGTCGGAGATTTTCTCTACTCACCGACTGGATGTTGTGTTGTCTCCATCATCTTTTAATACTCATCGACATGCAAATCACAGACGTGGCGTTCACCAAAATGACTTGACCCAGGCGACTGGTCTACCAGACGGGAGACCCTAGTCACAGGCTCATTTCATTTCACCCGCTATAGTCGGGGGTATTTTCTAACCTATTACGATCGGGTGATTTAGAGAGCCATTCAAGAATGCCTTAATGTTCATCAATCAAGGAACGCAGGTTTGCGGCTATCTGAACACGGCTGTTATCATCTTGAAAGATCGGAGTGTCCACAGAAAAGTCATCCTGGTAATGCCAAACAAAGAGAAACAGTTGGACGACGAGAACGTCAGGAAAAAACAACAATCCTCGTTTCATCTTCACTGTGAACTGTACGACGAGGATCAAGCCACGGTAAAAAAACGCTCCCGAAACATCACGTAACGACCTCAGGCCTGAAGTACACCACCACGCACTGCCGGTTTAACACTTCATTGGGCATTTGTCGCAGTCGGCTCCTTGGATAGTTTGGAAAGATGGATATTCGCCATCATCGGACCATAGTGCATGTCTTCAGTCAGTTGCTGTCCAGTTTTTGTGTTGTATGGCCCGAAGAAGACATGCGGCTTTGTGTGTTGCTGTGCGCAACGGCCTTTACCTAAATACCAGACCCAAAACGGCCATTGGATGTAGTTCCCTCCGCAATGTTCACTCGTAAACTAGTTCACATGGAGCCGCATTCACCGACAACAGAGTTTCCTTTCGGTTTCAGACAGACAGTATTGAAAGTACGTGACATCCGTCCTATGTTCCTGTCAGTTAGGTTCCTTCTACGACTACTGACACATATCTTTGGATGTTATATTTTGAATGTTTCTCGAGTCAGTTGGCAGTTGATAGTTGAAGTGCTGATACCACAGTTAAAAGTAGTCTGCGTAAACCAGTTATGTCGGCCACTGATGCAGTGTATATATGGATCGTGATAAACCTTTCAGCATCGACTACGGCCTGAAGATGGCGCAATGAAGCGCCGAAACTGATAGCAACACAACAAATAAACTCATAAGGACGGCTGCAAGCGTTTCAATTTCTTACAATAGTGAACGGCCGTGGTCCCCAAGACCTCCAGTCAAAAGTGTGGATATACGAAAACCAGCTGACTACCGTAGCTCAGCACAGTCACTGTGCATTAACAAGGTTGAAGGTCTGAAGATGACCATGTCATGATCGAAACCAGTCACCTTTTAATAAACGTGGCTTACGATATAGGCTGTTATAATTATTTCAAATATTATATTTCGATCGCCGATTTTTCCAATATTTTTTCAAAAATAACGTATTTATTTCCCGTGGGCCCTTCACGGAGCCGAGCGTCAGCGAAGTGTGGCGGACAAGCCGACAATTGCGACGTCACAACTTCGTTTCCAGGGCCCGTATTATTCGTGGGCCCGGACTGCCACGACTTAACGTCAGCTATACAGGGTCACGTGACTGCCTGTTACCATCTGTGGCGCTAAAAAACGACCAGTGCTATGTTTTAAGAGGTGACTACTATCTCGTCCGGTAAATCTCGTCCTAACTCTAGACAAGGTTAACAAATCACAAGCAGTGTATACTGGACATTCTTCCCCTCGTCCTTTGTGTTGCGGCGTCGCTATACTTGTGAAATTATTTTAATAAAGGTTGTTAGCCTCAATTGACTCGCGAGAAAAGGTTAAAATAGTGACTATTTCTACACTCAGATGCATACGAAGGTACAAATCACTAACGGGTTTTGTGTGTTCGTTCTACTCCACATGTCCCGTACAATTACCTCTGCTACATTTAACTGAGTTCACTGCCAATGCGTTAAAAGCTAATACTGTAATGCAATATAATAATGTATTATAATTTAATAAGCTGTGCAGCTGACGACTGACTTTTTACCTTTGGTGAAACATTCTGCAGCTGCTGAACTACAGCTACGAACAAAATCATTAATTAGGTACATGTCTCTTCATTTTTCTTACAGATGTTCGGCAAGCATGATATCCTGATGGAAACATCAAATTCAAAGAATAATCAGAGAGGCTGTTGCCTGCTCTTTGATAGATCTTTTATATAAACTGAGAAAATGAACGGCTTATCGCCCATCCTTGAGTGTACCGATTACTGATAAGCATCTGACATGAGAATAACCTATATATTGTGGAGATTCTGCATACCTTCAATATCAGTCGGTAGTGTGCTACGGTATCTTGTGAGTTCTGGCAACCTAAGAAAACGGAACTCTTCGTGCGCCTAAATTTACAAAAATCACACGTCAAGGGAGCTAGCTGTTTTTTCAACGAGTAATAGTTTCTAAATAGGTACTTATTTTTAACAGAGAAACAATTCCTTCGACAAAACTTATTCTTATTACGCTGATAAAGTTGACGATGTTGTACAGTCGTGAAGTACACCAAGTGGCAGCTGCAGAAGAGACAGAGAAGATCGCTTTAAATGAAATGGCCGATATTGAGTACAGTACAGATTAGTACTTGCAAAAAAGTGACAACAGCATCAGCTGCTGGTAACAGTGGCTGTTTGATGTATTCAATTTTTCTGTAATAATTAACGTGCTTTTCACACAGCCATAGCCGGCCGGAGTGGCTGTGCGGTTCTAAGCGCTACAGTCTGGAGCCGAGCGACCACTACGGTCGCAGGTTCGAATCCTGCCTCGGGCATGGATATGTGTGATGTCCTTAGGTTAGTTAGGTTTAAGTAGTTCTAAGTTCTAGGCGACTGATGACCTCAGAAGTTAAGTCGCATAGTGCTCAGAGCCATGTGAACTATTTGAACACAGCCATAGTCTCATCATCAACAAAACAGGACCGACTACTGTGTACCACTAGTAACTTTGCTATCTTTACTTCAGTTCGCACGTTCTGTGGCATTTTTTATGCTTTAGATATGCCTGACCACTACCTAAATAAAAATTAAACGACGGCCGGGAATCTCCACCTGGGGATGTTCGGCCGCCGAAAAGCAAGTCTTTTCAATTGACACAACATGGGGTGATTCGCCTGTCGATGATAATGAAATGATGATGAGGAAAACATAACACTTGGTCCCCGAGCGGAGAAAATCTCCGATCCAGCCGGGATTCGAAACGGGCCCACTTTATGGCAGTCAGACGCGCTGACCCCACACCCACCGAGGCGTTGATACTACCTATATACAAATCACGTGAATGTGATATCAAATTCAAAAACAAAATCTACAAATTGCAGATCTGCCAACGCACTTATTAAATAACATTCGAAGAATTACAAGAAATGAAAAAAAAGGTGTAACGATTGGTGAGTTTCAATGAACGACGAGCATTGTTGGAGAGTGAGTCAGAGAGCATCACCTTTTGCAGATCGTAAAACACAGTATTTGGGAATAATTATTTATGTCCAATAAATGATGATCACTATTCAGGAACGCGAAACCATCAGGAATATCCAGTCACAGAGCCTAATTGACGCTGCATATCAGATTGTAAATGATTTTAGGTAGTGCAAATTGCATTTCGACGGTCTCCTTATTAATGAAACTGAGTAAGAAGACCAAAACTAAAACTGAAATGAAAATTGCTAGAAGATTAAAATAACCGGCATCGGTATAACGACCGATTTTATGCGTATGATTTGCATGTTACGTCAGTCATCTTCTGATTCCCATGAACTGGAATCGGAAGACGTAACTGCTCAGCACTAATGGCTGCTATCTGTTCCAACAGCGCACAACGCACTTTCTCGAAACGAAACGTTTCCCGCGGGGAGGCAGAAACTTCACAGCTTCTGAAACTGATGAGAAACGCCGCTAAGAGCCCCGCCGACAGAGCAGAGTACCAGTTATCCCTTGTTAACGGGAATTCACGCGTTCTTCCGTTCCACAAACTCTGGGAAGAATTTACCTCGTCACTGCAACTGCCGTCCGCCACGGACTCTGTGGGCTCAGCTTTGAAATACTAGCATCCCGTCGACGACGGGGTCAGTACAGACAGAGCACATCCTCGGATTGGACAAGACTGGAGAGGGGGGGAAAAAACACGGCTGCGTCTTCTTCAAAGGGACCATACTCGCATTCGCATTAAGTGTTAGGAGAACCATAGAGAAATTGGATGCTTGGAGAGGGATATCAACCCTCTTCCTTCCGAACGCGAGCCCAGCGCCTTAACCACGTCTAATGGCAAGGTCAGCACTGAACATGTCACGAACTCCTCAAACGGAAAGTTTATGAAGGATGCGCCTTATATACATTCAGTCACTCGTTATAACGGTAAGTTTCATTATTTCACAACAATATTATTTCTTGTTCTCTATCTGCAGCTGACGAAAGAAATGTCTGTTTACGTATGCTGTATTAGATCCAATTTTATTTTATCGAAGAAATCTACATCTACACCTACCTACCTCTGCAAATTACACATAAATGCCTGGCAGATGGTTCATCGAACCACCTTCAAAAT
This sequence comes from Schistocerca serialis cubense, assembly GCF_023864345.2. Lineage (NCBI taxonomy): Eukaryota > Metazoa > Arthropoda > Insecta > Orthoptera > Acrididae > Schistocerca > Schistocerca serialis. The sequence goes on along the minus strand of NC_064641.1, from coordinate 247,374,742 downwards.
AATTCTCAAAACAGCGCGCGGAAGAAACGAACATTTAAATTTTTCCATGCGAGCTCTGATTTCCATTATTTTATTATGATGATCGTTTCTCCCTACGTAGGTTGGCGTAAACAAAATACTTTTGCATTCGGAGGAGAAAGTGATCAAGCTGCAGCGAAAAACGCCTTTGTTTTAATGACGTCCACCCCAAATCATATATCATTTCTGTGACACTCTCTCCCCTATTTCTCGATAACACAAAACGTGCAACCCTTCTTTGAACTTTCTCGATGTACTCCGTTAATAATCCTGTCTGGTAAGGGCCCCCACCGCGCAGCAGTGCTTCAAAAAGGAAGGACAAGCGTAGTGTACGCATTCCCTTTAGTGGATCTGTCTTTGGTTCGCCTTCCCCACAACATTCTCTATGAGTTCTTTCCAATTAAAGCTTCCGTAACTGCAATTCCTAGGTATTTAGTTGAATTTACGGCCTTTAGATTTGACTAACTTATCGTGTAACCGAAGTTTAACGGATCCGTTTTAGCACTCATGTGGATCACCTCACACTTTTCATTATTTAGCATCAATTGCCAATTTTCGCACCATATGGAGATGGACATGGAGAGACAACAATAATAATTTTGAAAAGAAATAACACCTGCTACGTAAGGAAAACTTATCTAAACATATAATGTATGTGTGTGTGTGTGTGTGTGTGTGTGTGTGTGTGTGTGTGTGTGTGTGTAGCGAGAGGGGGCGTGAGAGTAGGCGAATGAAGGGTGATTTAAAACAAAACAAAAATATGTATTTACTTGTAAATAGAAATACAACTTACCCATATATCTCTTCATATATTTACCGAGAAAATCATTACTTTTCTAGATATTATAGAATGTTGAACATGGCTGGGTACAAGGCTTACTGAAAAGCCCTTGAGCTAGGCTACGACGTCTTGAAAACCGTCTTCTTCAGAAAGCTCAATGTTTAACACTGGTTACATGATGTTGTGGAGGTACGTTAAACATGTAGCTACATGGCACAAACGAATATCAAATTCAGCTCCACAATATCAAAATAAAAAAAAATATCTTGCTGATTGTCATTTGAAAATGCTTCAGTAGCTGCGTTTGTGAAGCACTTTCTAATGACATTCAGCAAGATATTTTGTGGTTTTATTATTAAGGAAGTGAACTTTATCTTCGTGCCTTATGGCTACATATTTAATGCACTTTTTTTTTTTTTTAAGATGTCAGAATCTTTGTCAAGAGGTTTAAATGAACCCCGTACTACAGCAACTTATTTGCCTTTTTTTCATTTTTTCCTGCACGAAGACTTCTCTATATAATTGGGACGTTCCACTTATAACAAAAGATTGCAAACATCCCCACAGACATGCATATACGTCACTAACTTCTTAGTATATCTGGACTAAATATGAAGTAAACTATGAGAAATAGTTTGATCAAACTTTGTATTTCGACTTACTTGATAAAATCGACTTTATGCACTGTCAGCCAATTCAGGCTTTTAATTTCTTCAAAATTTCCCACCAACAAATCCGAACCACCATGCTTTCTGCATGCTGGATATCGTTGTGTAAGTGTACATGTTAGTTTAAGTGGACGTACGGTTGAGTAAATAAAAAACGAAGATATACTTTCCGGAACTGCCGAGGTGTATTGTTCGCACCGAATGGAAAACATAACGCGTCAAGTGATTTCAGTGGACATTTCAGATAAACGTAAAGTACGAGATTCATATTTAAAATTCACAGTTACTTCTGATCGGTGGGCCTTATTAGAGGACCCTGCTTCGCAGTGCCAACCCCTCAATAATTATTTAAGTAAAAATGAATTTTCAGTACAGCACGTTTCCATATCGCACTACAAAATATAAAAAATTTCTCCAAGCCCAATACGTATTCCTAATCCCAAACAGATAGCCCTGAAAATACGCGATTGTGAACTTTTAACAGCTATGAAAATGTTTATCAGATTTAAAACGAAAAACGTGGGTTTCATGCCGCAGGTAATAGTAAGGAAGTGAACTATTCATGCACCAGTTACAGTACGTACGGCATGCGCCGCATATTTTTCGTTCTACATCTTACCAGTGTTTACACAGCTACTGAAAATTCACAATTACATATTTTCAGGTACGTATGCTGAGGTTAGGAATCTGTATGTGGCTAGCAGAAATATTTTATACTTTTAGTTTGATTTAAAAAATATGTACACTAAAAATTCTCTTTTATTTAAATAATTATTTTCCGTCTTTTAGACCTGTGTGTATGAGGTTTATCATCAATTTCAAATATTTTTGTGAGACTACAACAAAGACAAGTGGTAAATTTCAAGTTTATTTCATTTTCTCTTCACCTGACTCATCCAATATATTGCTTCCTTCTTCCTATGTATATCTGCAAGAAGACCGTGAAGGTAAATACTAGAGAGATTCGAGCTCATACGGAGGCTTATCAGTGTTCGTTTGTTCCAGAAACCATTCACAACTAGAATAGGAAGAAGGTGGAAACGGCAGTGCTACACAAAGTACCCTCCGCCACACACAAAAACAAGAAAAAAGTAAATTGGCACTGCCATACAATTCTGAGCTATGTTTAAAATTTCAGGTCTCTAGCTTATTGTAAAGTTAATTCAGGATCAATTGCAATATTTGTACTAAACATACAGACAAACAAGGAAGCAAAGTCCATCTCCTCTTCCCCCTTCCTCTACTCAGCTGTGCCAACTGCTCACATACTACCTGGAACGCATACCAGTACCACCCGCATAAGACGCTGGTCATGAGAGGATCCTACGAAGATCTTTCTGTGCTCACCCTCAGTCCCACCAGACAAGAACGTGGGTCCGGCCGCTGTGACCGAGCGGTTCTAGGCGCTTCAGTCCGGAACCGCACTGCCGCTGCGGTCGCAGGTTCGAATCCTGCCTCGGGTATGGATGTGTGTGATGTCCTTAGGTTGGTGAGGTTTAAATAGTTCTAAGTTTATGGGACTGGTGACCTCAGATGTTAAGTCCCATAGTCCTTAGAGCCATTAGAACAAGAACGTGAATTATTACTGCATAGTCATCCAGTTCTGAGCTACGTTTAAAATTTCAAATCCCTTGTTCATCGGAAGATTAGTTTACAATCAGCGGCAAAATTTGTACTGAACGTGCAAACAGGCAAGAAAGCAGCCTTATAGAAACGTGATAAAGAATAGTCACACTCTTAACAGGAATCAGGGTCGTTCACAAGCGTATACCATCGTTACATGTAATGTGAATCACCTGCTTGTGGTACATGAATTAACCCACCCACATCAAGAGACACGAGAGGAACCACAATATCCTGAAAGATTCTTAAACCATGGACGCAAGCTTTATAGAAAAAGCGTTTATTTACCCCCCAAAATACATTAATTCCTAAAATGTCTTTATAACCAAAATTTCCACTGCATATATGAAGAACTGTTATTTCCAAAACTGTGTGTGTTGTGACATGTCTCTGAGACATGCAATTCACCCAACCTTTACAGACGTGAACTGCAGAATAGAAGTAAGTTCCAAAGGGTAAAAGTGAGTGGAGAGCAGTACTATAACAGTGATTATGTGGCCTTTCCTTTTATTTTTATGTTACATGCATATTTATTGCTGTAAAACAATTTATTCGTGCCTCAGATGAAACGTTTAGAAAATTTTGATGGTCATTTATTCAACGTAGTTACATCAATATTTCTCTTCTGCCTTCTGCTTTGTTTTTAAAATTAAAACCAGAAACATTTATTTCCTTCGATTTGTTATGAAATACCTATAGCCTTAATAGTTTTTTTCCCTAAGAAACGTAGCTCACTTTAGTGACGTGATAATTTCACGCTTAAGATGCATGACTTTGTGGCCATCAGATCCCAATCATTACACAGAACAAGACAATGTGATCGGCATTTTTCGTTGGATTGCATTTCATTTTATTTTGATGTAACATTCATACATGAGTACGATGGAAAAAAAGTTCCTTAACTGATCAACAGCAATAACAACACTATGATAAATGGAAAGTTAAAATAGAAGTTTAAAGCAAAGGCTAATTAGCTATTAACAGCACAGTAGTCATGTTACTGAAAGATATCGAGTAAAAGGAAATACATATTTAGAAACCCAAGATAAAAATACATACATTCGCGAGAAACCTAGAAATATCGGTATTTTGATATGACCAATAGTCAGAAATTTACGATGTAACACAGAAGAAACACTACAGTGCTATCTGTCACGAATGTCTTACAGATACAGAACCAAATGGAATTTCTAGTCCATTTTGTTCTTTTTCGAATCAAAAAAGTTTGCAAGATGCTAGAATAAAAAAAAAAGGAACTGACAACATTTCTGCAGAGCAGGGGTCTCCAAACTTTTTAGTCCGCGGGCCACACTGACTCCTCCACGAAGTCATAAGGGCCAAGATCTACCTAGTGTAGGGTGACCAAACGTCCCGGAAAACCGAGATTGTCCCGGTTTTCATCCTTGTGTACCGGTGTCCCTAAAATTTGTTTCGGGACGCTCAAAAGTCCTGGAATTCAGTTTTTAAATGCATTTCGTTAAACTTTCCCAGATTTTTGGGATTTCGTTACATTAAAGGAAATACAACACAAAAAATTAATATACGAGGGCAGTTCAAAAAGTAATGCAACACATTTTTTTTCTCGGCCAATTTTGGTTGAAAAAACCGGAAATTTCTTGTGGAATATTTTCAAACATTCCCGCTTCGTCTCGTATAGTTTCATTGACTTCCGACAGGTGGCATCGCTGTACGGAGCTGTTAAAATGGCGTCTGTAACGGATGTGCGTTGCAAACAACGGGCAGTGATCGAGTTTCTTTTGGCGGAAAACCAGGGCATCTCAGATATTCATAGGCGCTTGCAGAATGTCTACGGTGATCTGGCAGTGGACAAAAGCACGGTGAGTCATTGGGCAAAGCGTGTGTCATCATCGCCGCAAGGTCAAGCAAGACTGTCTGATCTCCCGCGTGCGGGCCGGCCGTGCACAGCCGTGACTCCTGCAATGGCGGAGCGTGCGAACACACTCGTTCGAGATGATCGACGGATCACCATCAAACAACTCAGTGCTCAACTTGACATCTCTGTTGGTAGTGCTGTCACAATTGTTCACCAGTTGGGATATTCAAAGGTTTGTTCCCGCTGGGTCCCTCGTTGTCTAACCGAACACCATAAAGAGCAAAGGAGAATCATCTGTGCGGAATTGCTTGTTCGTCATGTGGCTGAGGGTGACAATTTCTTGTCAAAGATTGTTACAGGCGATGAAACATGGGTTCATCACTTCGAACCTGAAACAAAACGGCAATCAATGGAGTGGCGCCACACCCACTCCCCTACCAAGAAAGTTTAAAGCCATACCCTCAGCCGGTAAAGTCATGGTTACAGTCTTCTGGGACGCTGAAGGGGTTATTCTGTTCGATGTCCTTCCCCATGGTCAAACGATCAACTCTGAAGTGTATTGTGCTACTCTTCAGAAATTGAAGAAACGACTTCAGCGTGTTCGTAGGCACAAAAATCTGAACGAACTTCTTCTTCATGACAACGCAAGACCTCACCCAAGTCTTCGCACCCGAGAGGAGCTCACAAAACTTCAGTGGACTGTTCTTCCTCATGCACCCTACAGCCCCGATCTCGCACCGTCGGATTTCCATATGTTTGCCCAATGAAGGACGCAATCCGTGGGAGGCACTACGCGGATGATGAAGAAGTTATTGATGCAGAACGACGTTGGCTCCGACATCGACCAGTGGAATGGTACCGTGCAGGCATACAGGCCCTCATTTCAAGGTGGCGTTAAGGCCGTAGCATTGAATGGAGATTACGTTCAAAAATAGTGTTGTGTAGCTAAAAGATTGGGGAATAACCTGGTGTATTTCAATGCTGAATAAAACAACCCCTGTTTCAGAAAAAAATTGTTGCATTACTTGTTGAACTGCCCTCGTATTTTAGCTTACTTGTCTAAAACCTCCATTGTCCCATACTATTAATCACAGTATCAGTATTGATACACTCAGGCAATAATTTACTTTAAGCGGTACTTTGGCCAACAAGTAGAAAGTTGTATTATTGTAACAGAGCTATGAAACCGTCCTATTGTCGCGCCACTTACTCACACACTCATTGTCAGAACAGTGTAGTAGTTGTTTTGTCAGACAAACTGCAATAGTTTTTTTCTCATATTAGTGGTATTATTGCTGCAGTATTGTGAAACGCAATGCCGAAACGTGCCTGCAAGTTCAGTGACTGTTATTCCAAGGAATGGAATTTCATTAAGAAAGGTCGTTTTGATTACGAAGCAGAGTGTTCCGTATGTAACTGTTTTATTAGTATAAGTATTAGTATAACTGGACGTTCCGACATAGTTGATCACATCAGGTCGAAGAAACACATTAACAGAAACAGTGCACCGAGCTGCAGTAAAACTCTACAAAATTATTTTGTGAAACATCAGTCAAGTGAAGAGACGAAAGTTCGAGCAGCTGAGCTTACACTAACCTACCACACGGTAAAACATCACCAAACTTATAGATCTAGTGATTGTACTAATAAGCTTAAAAGCATTATGTTTGATGATTCTTCCATTGCAAAAAAGTTTAGTTCGGCAAGAACTAAAGTGTCAGCCTTAGTGAAAGGAGTTATTGTTCCCCAGAGTGTAAAGGAAAGTCTTGAATATATCAAAAAGTCTTCTTTCTACGGGATATCCACTGATGCCAGCAATCATAAGGCCACTAAAATATTTCCGTTTGTTGTTCAATTTTTCGATATTAATCAGGGAATTCAGACCAAACTTTTGAAGGTGAGTCCCCTACCTCATGAAACATCTTACGAAATTTCAAGATTTTGTATGAATACTATCGAAATGTTTGATCTTGAGAAAAATAAATGTGTGGCATTTTGTGGAGACAACACCAACACAAACTTTGGTGGTTTAAAAAGACAAGGCAAATGCAACGTATTTACCAAATTAAAGGCAACATTGCATGAAAACATTGAAGGCACAGGGCGACCTGCACATGTTTTACACAATAGCGTGCAGACATCTGTTGACAGTTTAAGCTGTGATGTTGAAACTATCGTCATGAAAGTATACTCACACTTGTACAATTATACTGTTAGAACAGAGAGGCTTAAGGAGTTCTGTGATTATGTGGGAACTGAATATATGAATGTAATGTGTCACTTGAAAAATCGCTGTTTCCAGCAGTTGAAAGAGTAATCCGCCTGTTTGAACCGTTAAAAAGAGTTTTTCCTAAATGAAGACAAAGCCCCCAAAATACTGGTTCAGTTTTTCAGTAACCCTTTAAGTGACGCCTACTTATGGTTCATTCATAGTCAGCTTAGCACTTTGTAGCGTGGGATAAAGGAAATTGAGGGGAGCACGAAAAGTGTAATAGAGGTAAATGATGTTTTGAAAAATACTCTGGTAACTGTTACTAAGAGGAGAGAACAGCAGTTAATTTCTTTTAATGTTAAATCTGTTCTTAAAAGAGCAAAAGTATCAGAAGCAGCGCAAAGGAGTTTTAGAGAAGAAGTTAACAAATCTTATGACACTTGTGTAGAATATCTCAGCAAATGGAGCGCCTCATATTTACCCTCATCGCCGGTGTTTGATTGGATGTTACTGAAGAGACAGTTTCTTATTTGAAGAGCAAAGAGATTGAAATCGATGATTCCATTCTCTTTGATCAGTTCGGTATACTGACAAATTTTGTTGAAGAAAGTCTTCACAAGTGGAATGATGAAAAAAAAACACCATTGGAATGTCATGAGAAGTGGGTGAGTTTTTTTTAAAAGCTGTGACTGTCTTCAGCATTACTCTGAGTTGGTAATAATTGCAGAGTTGGTAATAATTGCAAGGTATTTATTTGCAATCACAGCCCATAATGCCAATGTGGAAAGAATATTTTTGTTCAAGAATATCCAATGGACTGATGAAAGAAACAGAATGGAGGTGGACTCTCTTGAAGCAATCCTGCAGATTCTGTACAACTACAAAATGGATTGTGCCGAGTTTTATCACTGTGTCTCAAAGAACAAAGACATGATCAAGAAGGCTGTAGGCAGTGAAAAATACCCTTTTCTCCAAGGACAGTCAATTCCATCTAGAAGTGCTCAGTAATATTAAAGCTCATGTTAATATTAATTGATTAGAAGTTGAATGGCTTTAAAATTTTGTAAAATCGTAATACATTTCTTTATTACTGTATACGTTTATCAAATGTCATTAATTATACAGATAATCTAGATTATATCAATCTTTTGTATCCTCTTAATAGTTATAATAATCAGGTTAACAAAATGTATCAACAAAACATTAATATTTAAAATTAAGAAACCTGGGTACATGTGGAGTGAGGTGTCCATTGGCACCCGGGTGAATGTGTCCCGGTTTTCACCGAAAATAATTTGGTCACCCTAACCTAGTGGGATTAAAGCACCCTAGCACTCCATGATCACCGTAATGTAAGGCGAGAGGAAAGATGAAATCGCAAAAATCTAAGGTTGTGGGAATAGCTAGCACTGAAAAGAACTCCGATTTTTATTTAATTACATAATTTTGATTGGTGGACGTACCTGACCGAAATTTTGGCGTATTTTATTTTGGCGAATTTCACCGACAAAAAAGTATGTCACTGCATATTCTTCACGAAAGCGTCCTACGAAGTTAACGAAATCTCAAAATCATTATTAGGAACAGTATTACTGCAAGACGTAACAGAGGTAGAGTATGTCAACGTATTGTTATTTCAAGCGGCGCAACAATAAGTTTAGTTATGTAGTCTTGTAGCGAGTAGCAGAGCCAATGTCGCGGTGTATTGGTCGCGATAGGCCTCGAAACTCAATTGTTGGCAGTATAGGTACACCTTGAATATTTGGCGGGCCGGGTACCGGGGATGTCCGGCCAGCTAACGAGGGCCGGTTTGCCCGCTCTCGCGGGCCGGTTTCGGCCCGCGGGCCGTAGTTTGGAGACCCCTGCTGTAGAGTATCTGTTTAGTCATCAGCCTTTAAACATTACAGACTCTGCTAAACCGAAAGTCGCATAATAATTCACTATATCTTAACTTCCTAAGGTTGTGAACAACGGGGCTGTTGCCATGCCAAGGGAACGCGCAACAATGGCTGCTAACAGTCTTTTGTGTTCCAGGGAAAGTCGTACTGTCTTTATGGAAACCTCTCTTGCTGCGTGCAAAACCCAATTCCTGACTCAAGGAACGTGACGTGTAGTACGGACCTACACGGCAGAGCGAATAATACGTCTGTCCTTCCTGGTGCTAGGCGCGTGGCATCGGTGAGATCCTTCATGGCGTTATGGGCCTCCTGAATCCGTCGATCTCATCTTCGGACAAAAGTCACGAAATCCCGACCAACGCGAGCAGCAATATCGCGGAACGATATACTAGAGTCTCGGTAGGTAATGATCCTGCCGTTGTCAAATTCTGGTAAGTGTTTTCAGACGTTTCTTCTCCTTGCACGATACGTAACACGATCTTCTCACAAACAACGCGCAAATCGGTACACATGCCACAGCATGCGCTACTTAATAGGTTCAAATGGTTCAAATGGCTCTGAGTACTATGGGACTTAACAGCTGAGGTCATCAGTCCCCTAGAACGTAGAACTACTTAAACCGAAGGACATCGCACACATCCATGCCCGAGGCAGGATTCGAAACTGCGACGTAGCGGTCGCGCGGTTCCAGACTGAAGCGCCTAGAACCGCTCGGCCACACCGGCCGGCACTAAATAGGCCTATGTTCCAAAACGCCGATAGTGAACACGCTCATTCCTCGGTTTCTATTGGTGACAGAAAAGTAGGGTCAAGTGTTTTGCATAGTCCTTGGGCCAGGGACCATTTGTATACCCAACAGATGGATCGTCTTACTGTAGCTATCCTACAATACACGGTCACTTTTTGAATATTATATACTTCCTCCAGCTTAGGTAAATGGACGGTGTTTTCCTTTCTTTTTTTCCCCCCCGGGGCGCCTTAAGGACTTATAGAGGACCATATCGTTCATGGGCGATTCTTGAGAAATCCGAAAAACATAGTTTTTAAGTACCAAAACCGAGACGCAGAGTCCAGCACGGCTAAGCACAGCAAATTGCTGAAATTTTTACGATTTGTTGGTAAGTTCTCGGTCTCGAACAACCTTGAAAATTTTGGCGATATCTCCATCCGTTTCCCAGCTGTGGTGGTTCAAAGTCAACCTACTTATGTACGTAAAATCCGGTTTGTGGTGAAAACATTGTTTGTAAAGTGACGCAGCATGAAGAAATATGCTGCTAAAGTGCCGCAGTTATCATCAGAATAGTTCTGCGAACCCTATGTTGTAGTACTGAATCACATGCAAAAGTTTTGTGCATACAATATACGGACCCAGGTGTAAAATTACACACTTCTACGTTATTTCAATTTCACGCAAGCAAACTTAAAATTTTATTCACCCATAAAGTTCTTTTCAAAAGAGTGACAAGCCCAGCTGTAGCAGTGAAGTAATGCTTCCATAGTAGCACAAAAAATACGAATATGTTCCTGTTTATTTAAAACACTAACTGAATAGTGGTGTACCAGTTACCTAAGTCTACTTTCTTCAGCACCTTTAAAAATTTGTCTAACAATTCTGACATTCGAACATGTGCTTTTTTATATTAAAAATGTTGTGTGACTAGGGCCTCCCGTCGGGTAGACCGTTCGCCGGGTCTTTCGATTTGACGCCACTTCGGCGACTTGTGCGTCGATGGGGATGAAATAATGATGATTAGGACACCACATCCGGTACCTGAGCGGAGAAAATCCCCGACCGAGCCGGGAATCGAACCCAGGCCCTTAGGATTGACATTATGTCACGCTGATCACTCAGCTACCGGGAGCGGACTTTTTTATGTTGCGAGAGAAGGAGACAGTGACAGTGGCAAAGAGACGGAGAAGTAATAAATACGGGAAGATAGCAGACAGTGGTTGTGATACAGAAAGAGGGAAGGAGACAATGGCAGTGTGAGAGAAAGAGAGGGGCACATTGGCAATGGAACATAGTTGACAATGACAGACTAGAGTGAAGCAGATTGTGCCACTGGGAGAGGAAGAAGAGAAGGAGAAAATGGATGTCGGTGAGAGGCAGCGATAATGAGAGAGAGACTCTATGACAACGACAACAAGGAAGAGAGGAATAGTGACAGTGAGAAGAGACAGCAGCATTGGGAAAGAATGAATGAGACAGTAGCAGTAAGAAGAGCAAGAGGGAGACGTGACAATGAGGAGAGACAGTAGTAGAAAGGGAATTTAACTGTGAGACAGAGCCGGCCGAAGTGGCCGTGCGGTTAAAGGCGCTGCAGTCTGGAACCGCAAGACCGCTACGGTCGCAGGTTCGAATCCTGCCTCGGGCATGGATGTTTGTGATGTCCTTAGGTCAGTTAGGTTTAACTAGTTCTAAGTTCTAGGGGACTAATGACCTCAGCAGTTGAGTCCCATAGTGCTCAGAGCCATTTGAACCATTTTTTGTGAGACAGAAGACAGCGACAGTTAGAGACAGAGAGATAATGATAGTACGTTGGGCTGAATGAGTGAGTGAGAATGGGCAAGTGGGAGTATATGGGCATTAACGACTTACAGCGATGGGCCAATGGGTGCGAGCAAGTTACAGTTAGGGGAGTTTGTGGGAGTCAGAGGTGAGTTGTACGTTGAAAAGAGCGCGAATATGTTCGCAAGCCAAAATATTTGGAAACATTTTTAAAGGTGTTGAGAATGGCAGACTGAGGCAGCTGGTGACCCACTTTTCAGTCACTCTTTTAAAGAGGCAGGAACATATTCGCAATTTTTGTGCTCCGATAAGCATTTTTCCGCTGGTGTGATTTATGGATGAGAAAGCTGCTATTACAGAATGTAGATGCTGTTTCTCTTCTTGTCCGTGCTCTTTACGGTCCACGTTTCACTCCCGTATGAAGCTACACTCGAGACCAATGTTTTCACAAAAGACTTCCTAACACTTACATTCGTATTAGATGCTAACATAGACATATATTTCAGAAAGCTGTTCTTTCTTTTGTCAGTCTGCATTTTATATCCTCTTTATTTCTACCACACGTATTTTGACCCATGCCAATATGCCGGTTGTTGCTTGCCGCCAGCATGGTGTTGAAAATTTTAATGGTCAACAGTATAGTTTCACTATATCACTAAGTAACCTATCTCACTACGTCACCAATTTCTCTCTCTCTCTCTCTCTCTCTCTCTCTCTCTCTCTCTCTCTCTCTCACACACACACACACACACACACACACACACACACACACAGAGGATCAATATAGCGTCCGCGGGGTGCGGCAGAAGCTGCTGTCGACTGAATTGCCGCCTGGAACCAACTTCAAATGGTGGCAATATGTGAGAAGCTTTCCGGCGCCCGCAGTTTCGGGCGATAGCCAGCGGCGTTCAGTCCGCAATACAAGGCAGGCTGCAGGCGCACACCACAATGTAGTAGCCAGCTGCCGCATCGGCGGAAGCAGACAGCTTGTAACGCCCCAGTCGCTACGGTCTTCAGACACACAATGCCGTCTTGCTGCCGGACTGACAGCTCTCTCTCTCTCTCTCTCTCTCTCTCTCTCTCTCTCTCTCTACCACTGTGTATCCTATATTCAACTATTAACGTAACTATACGCACAATAAGTCAACAAGGTAGAGGAGTTTTGTTTGAGAAGGGGTTAGAAGGGAACTGATGAGTCCTAACACCGCACTGACTTCTCGCTGTGCTAGAATGTGATAATGTTACGAACGCAATGATCTTAATTTTTCTGGTAGGCACAAAAAATCAACTGATTACTGTACGGCTCAAAATGGTATTACACGAAACAGTGAAGTAGCGAAACTTCCTTGTAGACTACTTCCGTTGTAGCTCACGTAATTCGTCAAGAGGCGATAGGTCTCACCAATCGCAAGCTGCAGCTGCCTAGAAACCAATCATCATACGAACGAATGCGTGACGCCGACTGGAGTAGTGAAACCAACGCCCTCATTGGTCTGTTGGGCATTGCGATCACTTTTTATCAAGTGATGAGTCACAGTAGATACCGTGAAACTCTGATGCGGACCGATGATTATGAAATGTGTGTCCTGTGGCATTGTGACATTGGGTAGCACGATATTTTGACCCTACATGCAATGTTGATTTCCAGGTACCTCATGCTATTACCGTATTTCATGGACAATGACGCACCTTGATTTTTAAGTATTTTTTTAAATAGCATGTTTATCATTTTTGTTATTAGACTGCAAAGTCATAATAAAAAAATCCTTAGTTTATAAAACCGAACAGACTTTTAAATTCCCTGGAAATCGCCATCTGAACTACTTCTATTTTTTCTTCTGCTTCTTCTTCTTCTTCTTCGTCGTCGTCATCGCTTGTTCTCTTCATATGTAAGATGGTTTTCACTGCCAACGAGAGTGTTACTTACGCCGCACTTCTTGAAACATTTAACAATAATATCTTCTCTCCCTCTAGACCACGACCGTTTTATCCACTGACGCACTTCTTTGATTATAAGTCGCTCTAAAGCTCCCTTCGGCGTGAATTCATGTTGGCTTTCATCTATCATCATTTGTTCCAGTCCTCTCTCATATACACTTTAAATGGTTTAGTTATCAAAACATCAAGAGGTTGCAATTGTGAAGTCAGTCCTCTCGGAATAACAGCAAGCTCTGTATTTCTCTGTCTCTATTTCTCTTTCACAGAATGTTTCAAATGTCATACCAGCCTCGTCCATAAAACACGTATCATGCACTTGAACAACTCCTGGCGGTATTTCATAAGGTTTTGGCATTGTTTTGCGCTTGAAAATGATCAGTGGATTAAGTTTAGTACCATTAGCACAAAGTGAAAGGACAACAGTGTAGTGCATTTTTTCCATGTCAATTTGTTTTTATAGTTTCATGGCAACAGTTCTGTTACTCGGCACATTAAATGTCAGAAGAGTTGCGTCCATATTCGCTATTTGCCTTAATTCCACACTAGTTTTCTTTCGATGTTGAATAATAAACCGATGGTAAGATAATTTTTCTTTTCGTACTCTTGTGGTATTTTCTGGGATCTTTTGGTTTTGGTTCACTTGCTAAGTCCATGACACTTCAAAACCTGTAGCAACAACCAACTCCTTCCTCTATCTGCATATTTATCCTTCCTAATTTTTTTTTCAGTTCTTCTTTACCAGCCCGTCAACTGCGAATATTTTTTTCTTCTGTTGATAGAAGGAACGAAGTGCCGTTCGGGTGCTCTGCTTCCATATTCTTCTGCATATACTATTACTTTCAATTTATAGCCCGCATCATATGAATACCTTTTACTTTTTTCCATAGCGAAACTAGCTACTAACAAAAATATTGTACTGTTACCGATAACGCAAATCACTTTCGCTTCAAGTTCACTGGCACCATAGACTGCAGTGATGCATTATAGGCTAGAAAGTGTTCTGGATATGTGATGGAGAAGGGGACTGATGACCTCAGCTGTTAAGTCCCATAGTGCTTAGAGCCATTTGAACCATTCTTTGTGATGGAGACAGTGTTAGCGAGCTTGTGAATGCCCGCAACTCATGTTTGTTGCATCGGTGCACTGCTACTGCCAGTTGAATCCAGCGTTGACAGATAGAGATAGGTTTCCCGCGTCATCTACTATATGGCTGTTTTTAAGACTGGTGAGATTTTTAAGTCAGACACTGGACATTTTTATATTATTTTCGAGTACAAGACGATCCGAATTTCGGGGGGCAATTTTTCGAAGAAGAAAGTGTGTCTTAACAGTCCGTAAAATACAATATTCCACATTTCCTTTTTTTGCATTACTTATGCCCTTTGGGATAATGACGTTTTATTGTGTCTATGTGTTCTGTACATACATGTTATTTCCACTTATTTTTCAGGGGTTGAAAATAGTATAATTGCACTTTTTGTGGCAAATGTCTGCGCTTGTCATTCAGACTCCCGGAACTGCACCAACAGGCATCAGGTAGTATGCTTGAACTTTGACATTTTTCTCTATTTTTGTTTAGCTTTGTCCTTCAGACAACACGTATTTGCTGTATATCATGTCTACTATACATGGTTTTCTGAGTTTGGTGGTTCCCAGTTACGTGCCCATCAGGAATCTGATGAAATGGGTGTAAAATATATATAAAAAAAATGCTTGTCAAATTACAAAACCCGTTGTAAATAAAATGAGCGTGATGTGACGGTCTAGATCTGTTATTCCTGTTCGCGACTCATTCGATTAGTTCCGACATGTCGCAAAATTAATGCAGGTACATTTGAGAACATTTCAGATAGTAGCTTGCGTACCACACTGGAATGATACTTTGGAAACTGCCCTGTCTTCTACGAACATGGTAGAGTTCCTGTCAACAAAGCACGTATCACTGCATGTTGTTGTTGTTGTTTGTGGTCTTCGGTCCGAAGTCTGGTTTCATGCAGTCCTTTATGCCAGTCTATCCTGTAAAAGCCTCTTCATATCTGCGCAGCTATCGCAACCTACATCCATTTCAAAATGGCTCTAAGCACTATGGGATTTAACATCTGAGGTCATCAATCCCCTAGACTTAGAACTACTTAAACCTAAAACTTCCTGGCAGATTAAAACTGTGTCTCCTACCTTCCAAACTTTACAGAAGCTCTCCTGCGAACCTTGCAGAACTAGCACTCCTGAAAGAAAGGATACTGCGGAGACATGGCTTAGCCACAGAGACGAGATACTGGCAGAAGTAAAGCTGTGAGTACCGGGCGTGAGTCGTGCTTCGGTAGCTCAGATGGTAGAGCACTTGCCCGCGAAAGGCAAAGGTCCCGAGTTCGAGTCTCGGTCGGGCACACAGTTTTAATCTGCCAGGAAGTTTCATATCAGCGCACACTCCGCAGCAGAGTGAAAATCTCATTCTGGATACTTAAACCTAACTAACCTAAGGACATCACACATATCCATGCCCTAGGCAGGATTCGAACCTGCGACCGTAGCAGCAGCGCGGTTCCGGACTGAAGTGCCTAGAACCGCTCGGCCACCGTGGCCGGCACACGCATTTCAACTTGCTTGGTCTCCCTCTACACTTTTTACCCCCTCCCCCTCACTTACATCATCTGCTAAATTCACTATTCCGTGATAGCTCAGAAAGTGTCCTATCAATCGAGCCCTTCTTTCGCTCAATTTGTGCCATAAAGCTCTTTTCCCACCAGTTCGATTCAGTACCTCTTCATTTGTTATTCAATCCACCCACTTTCTTCAGCATTCTTCTGTAGGACCCCATTTCAAAAGTTTCAGTTCCCTTCTTGTCAGGGCCTTTACTACCCACGTTGCACTCTCGTATAAAGCTACATTCAAGACAAATGCTTTCAAGAAAGACTTCCTAACACAATTGTATCACGCTGAAGCGCCAAAGAAACTGGTATGGACATGCGTAATTGAACACAGAGGTTTGTAAAGAGGCAGAATACAGCACTGCGATCGGCAACGCCTATATAAAACAAGTGCCTGGCGCAGTTGTTAGATCGGTTACTGCTGCTACAATGGTAGGTTATCAAGATTTAAGTGATTTAGAACGTGATGTTATTGTCGGTGCACGAGTGATGGGACACAGCATCTCCGAGGTAGTGATGAAGTGTTGATTCTCCCGCAGGACCATTTCAGAGTGTACCGTGAATATCAGGAATCCGGTAAAACATCAAATCTCCGACATCGCTGCGGCCGGAAAAAGGTCCTGCAAGAATGAGACCCACCACAACTGAAGAGAATCGTTCAACTTGACAGAAGTGGAAGCCTTCCACAATTTTTTGAAGATTTCAATGCTGGCTCGTCAACAAGTGTCAGCACGCGAACCATTCAACGAAACATCATCGACAGGAGGTTTCGGAGCCGAAGGCCCACTCGCGTACCCTTGATAACTGCACGACAAAGCTCTACGCCTCGCCTGGGCCCGTCAAAACAGATATTGGACTGTTAATGACTGGGAACACGTTGCCTGGTCGGACGTGTCTCGTTTCAAATTGAATCGAGCGGATGGACGTGTACGGGTATGGAGACAGCGTCATGAATCCATGGACCCTGCATGCCAGCAAGTGGCTGTTCAAGCTGGCGTAGGCCTTGGGAGTTGTTGAGCTGGAGTTATATGTGACCCCTGATACGTCTAGGTACGTGACAGATTGCACGTACGTAAGCTTCCTGCCTGGTCACCTGCATCCATCCATGTCCACTGTGCATTCCGACGGACTTTGGAAATTCCAGCAGGACCATGCGACAACCCACACGTCCAGAATTGCTACAGAGCGACTCCAGGAACACTCTTCTGACTTTAAACACATCCGCTGTTCAGAAGAGACCTCCACCACCTCGTATTCTTATGGATTTATGGACAGCCCTGCAGGATTCATGGTGCCAGCGCTACTTCCGACATTAGTCGAGTCCATGCCACGTCGTATTGCGGCACTTCTGCGTGATCGCGGTGGCCCTATACGATAATAGGCACGTGTACCAGTTTCTTTGGCTCTTCAGTGTAGATGGTAACATAGACATTTTTCACAAAGCTTTTCTTGCTTTCGTCACTCTGCGTTTTATATCCTCTTTATTTATACCAAACATATTTTGCTTCCCAAATAGCAAAAGTCGCCTACTACCTTGAGTGTGTAATTTCTTATCTAATCCCTCAGTACTATATGACCTATTTCGACTGCATTCAATGATTTTTGCTTTACTATTGTTGGTATTCTAATCTCAACTTTTCCTCATGACAACTCCATTCGATTCAACTGCTCTTCCAAGTGTTTTTCTTGTTTTTGACAGAATTGCAAAGTCATCGGCAAACCTTACAATTTTTTATGACCTCGTTGTCTTTTCGGAGAGTTGCACTAACATAAAGTTCTCGGGTTTCGAGCCGGAGAATGGAAATGGGTTCTCGGTGATCCTGATATAGGCGCGTAGCACGGCGACCCAACTCCTCCCCGCCTCAAAGCGGCAAGAGGCCGCTCTCAGTCCCGGCGAGATCGGTCAGGCTTCACACCTCGTGCCATATGAATGTCCCTCGGTTGCGAGAGCTCGCAGCGTATTATGGCGAATAACAAGTCCCAAGCAGAACTTAGTTCGTAGCCACTATCTCTGTTTACGAGGTTATCGTTAGCCCTAAATCGGATGGCTTCATTTATTAGGCTGTCCCAAAATCCAGTTCTATTTGCCAGGTATTCCGCGCCCCATACTCCCACTTAATGTTATACATGCCATGCGTACACAGTCCGAAAGGATCTTTGACGAGCCACTTAGACCTTTAATAATCTGCGATGGTCAGATGACTGTTTTAACACACATTTTATAAGGATTCCTGCAATATTGGCAGTTGTTGGTTGTTCCACATACGAACGGTAATACAATTTTATTGTATCACATTAAACGAGGAGTCCCACAAATGACAGAAATGACAGGCGCTTGTCCTCTTCTTGTGATATTTCGGACCTGCAGCGGCTATAGCTATACCAATAACTAAGATGCCGTCTCGACACTACGCTAGAAGATGATGCGGATGATACCCATCGAGGTGTCGCGCCATATCAACGGGCACCGTCTTGTATCCTTCGCCAGAAAATGATGGAAGTGAAACTAACCGAAACGTCGCGCCATTTCGACGAAGTGACTTTGCGGAAAACTCCAGAACTTTTCATATTTCTTCTCCTGAAATGCAATCCTTTTTCGAAATTTTTTACTTGGTTTCCTTTACTGCATGGTGAATGCAACTACGGTCTCCTTTCGTGTCCTTCAATTCATATAACTGCAGTCTGGTTTCCATAAAAGGAGTAAATAACCTTTCGCTTCCAGTATTTTATTCGTGCTACCTTCAGAATTTCAAAGAGAGTATTCCAATCAACATTGTCAAAAGGTCTCACTAAGTCTACAAACTACAGCAAAAGTGATCTTCCCCCTGATCAGCATCTAGCAGTCTTTCCATTCTTCAAGAAATAATTCGAGTTAGTATTTTGCAACCTAGGTGGCTGGATAATACCCATGCTTGTGAGCACCTGTCTTCTTTGGAATTGGGATTATTACATACTTCTTGGAGTCTGAGAGTACTGCGCCTGTCTCATGTATCTTTCAAACCAGGTAAAATACTTTTCTCACGAATGGCTCTCCCAAGGATCTCACCAAATCTGAGAAAATGCCATCTACTCCAGGTGCCTTGTTTCGATTTAGACATTTCCATGCGCTGTCAAATTCTTCTCGCAGTATTGTGTGTCCTTCCTATCTTTATCTACAACCTGTTTTCATGCCGCAGCATTTTCTTCAACTTTCACTGTAGCTCAAATAAAATATTAATTTGATCTCTTGGATTGTCATTCTCTAAGCCCCAGCTGAACCTCGGCATAAACTAGACCGTAAGCTGGTACCTAATCAATTCTCCCTATCAACAAGCCAGAAAAATAGAAATAAATTCCTCGCCCAGTATAAAAGCTTCCTCTCGTTTAATGTTGGAGAATGTTTTTTGTGTTTTTAAGTATAAGGGAGATGCAGTGGTTAGCACACTGGACTCGCATTCGAGAGGACGCCGGTTCAATCCCGCGTCCGGCCATCCTGATTCAGGTTTTCCGTGATTTTTCTAAATCACTCTAGGCAAATGCCGGGATGTTCCTTTGCAAGGGCACGGCCGACTTCCTTCCCGGCCTTCCCTACTCCGATGAGACTGATGACCTTGCTGATCTTCTCTTACAAACAAACCCCCCCTAAAATCAGGAAAAGAATGCACTGGAGTGAAAGGAAATTTTAACAGAGGAGGAGTGAGGAAGGGATGACAAATGAACAGAACACAGGATGTCTATTGTTAACGGAAGACAGTGAAGCAATTCTAGCCACAATAAGATCTGCGTGTGTTCGTCTAGCCATCGGAATTGTGGGTGCACACAACATTTAAAAAGGACGAAAAATAGTTTTGATTGGCAGGAAGAAGAATACAAGCTAGTCAATCGATTGTATGACCACGCCGAGGGAGAGGGCTCTGGAGAATGTGAAAATATAGTCCTGTAAATGCCTGTGATCGAGACGGCGCAGTCGGCCTCTTTGACGCTGCCACGAGACTCTGCCAGCCGCCTGCAATGTTCCTTCCGCTGAGCTGACAGCAGCCTGATCCTTGCCCGGTAAAATGTGCTACAGCTCAGAGTCCGCCGGCCAGTTCCGTTTGTCTCACAGCACTCCCGATATAAGCGTCCTTGACAACTTTATAACTGATAATGGGCAAATTATTATTTATTTATTCCTCAACGAAAGTTACTAGTAAATTGTATGTCAATAACTGTGGTCCACAGGCATGTTTTTGCTTACCGTAAATATTTATGACTAATCTCTTTACGCCGGCCGGGGTGGCCGAGCGGTTCTAGGCGCTACAGTCTGGAACCGCGCGACCGCTACGGTCGCAGGTTCGAATCCTGCCTCGGGCATGGATGTGTGTGATGTCCTTAGGTTAGTTTGGTTTAAGTAGTTCTAAGTTCTAGGGGACTGATGACCTCAGAAATTAAGTCTCATAGTGCTCAGAGCCATCTGAATCTGAATCTCTTTACAATCTCGCGGTTGGCATTCCTAATGCATAGAAATTATAAAAATGGATATATCTACGTATGTTCCACATCTCGTCCTAAATCAGTGAACCGATTGCAACCAAACTTCGTACACGTATCACTAACTGTCTGGAAAGAATCGCTATGGGACTAATAACCACCTAACTATCAAGGGGGTGGGAGTGAAAAAGTGGTGTAGCCCACGACACGCGAATATCCGTACTGCAGTCATCCAATAGTTCAGAATGAGAGCACTTATTGACTTGCAGCACACTTTACACATAATTTCAATTCTTTACGAACTTTTTTCTCGCCGGCTGTGGTGACCGAGTGGTTCTAGGCACTACAGTTTGTAACCGCGCGACCGCTACGGTCGCAGGTTCGAATCCTGCTTCGGGCATGGATGTGTGTGACGTCCTTAGGTTAGTTAGGTTTAAGTAGTTCTAAGTTCTAGGGGACTGATGACCACAGATGTTAAGTCCCATAGTGCTCAGAGCCATTTGAACCATTTGAATGCAGTTTCATAATACACTCACATATTGAAAAATTTCGACCACTAAAAGCGTATCTGCTGTAATAGCAAAGTTTCAGAACTTTTTACACCAACAATACCAGTAGCAGAAGGGAGTGTGCTGGCGTGTTACAGAAGACGGCTACCGCCGATAGGCACTCGGGAGGAGAGGGAAAGCTCTCCGGGCGTCAGGAGACCCGCGTTGTGGCGCCTGCAGACTGCACGCGGCTCGCGGGGAGCTCATCCATCATGCGGCTCGGCCTGTCCGTCCGGTCGCCCTGGATAACGAATTCCGCGCCTACAGCTGCCGGCGTGGGAGGATGGCGCGGCGGAGGGCGGCCCTTTCCTCCCTGTCCCACTTTCCAGAGGCGTGCGCGATAACACTAGAGCGTTTGCGAGGCCACCACAGAGAGAACCGCCTTAACGGGTATTATCTAAAATGTCTCTATTCGTTTCACTTACGTATTACACAGTCCAGTCACATTAATGTGAATGAGCCGTGGTGGGTTTGATTTTGGACGGCATGGTACTCCGCTGGCGTCACTACTTGGCCTACCGATATCGATGCTGATCGTATATCGGGGGCTGAGGTCTTTGGTCGAGGGGCGTGTTGTTGGTTTTTGGTGGGCCCTGGAACTGACAGTTAGCTGGAGGGCATGTGGCTAGCAAGTTGTTGGTTTTGGAGGGGCCCTTGCTGTCCTGTAAGGGCCTCGAGAAGCCCCGAGTGGTTAAATCGGACGGAGGCAAGCTTTGCCGGTTGGATTTCGGAATGATAGAGGGAAGAGCAGCTGACGCCGCGTGCAACCTGGTCAGCAAGTTCCAGACCAACTCTGTAAGCTTAAATTTTCTGGCATTTGGAAGATCAAAACAGTTCAAATGGCTCTAAGCACTATGTGACTTAACATCTGAGGTCATGAGTGCCCTAGACTTAGAACTACTTAAACCTAAGTTACCTAAGGACATCACACACATCCATGCCCGACGCAGGATTCGAACCTGCGACCGTAGCAGTAGCGCGGTTCCGGACCGAAGCGCCTAGAACCGCTCGGTCACAGCGGCCGGCCTTTGGAAGATCACCTGTACGGGTTGGAGGTAATAACACCCCTGCTTGGAATCCTGGAAGTCACGCCTCCTTCATACCTGGTGGAGTTTAGTGTTGTTTTTTTATTGGTACTTGTTATCGTAAGACCACATCTGTATTCAACTTTAATTAGACCTGTCATACTAACGTGCCTCCGAGTGACTGTGTGGGTGGTCATCGGACAGTGTAACTGATGATAATTTGTTGTTCCTGGCCATATTCCATGCAAGCGCATGAGCATTCTCTGTTGTAAACTGAACTGACGTAATTGAAATTGTAACACAGTCTGTGTCGAAGGCAAGGCACCTTCTACAGATGAGTATGCCCTAGACATTCGATATGCAGGAGCTAATATTTCAGTTTGTTAATTTTCAATTAATTTTAAGGAGTGGTAAGCTTGTAACGTGTATGTGTAATCACTTACGGAATAAGTTAATACTGTCTACATCCTAGACCTCCTCGTTTGTAGCCTTATGTGGGCAGATTACTGGTCCATTCTGTTGTGTGTTGGCAGGGTAGTTCTGGCAGCGGACGACGCATTCCTGTTTCCTGGGCCCAGGGCAGACATTGGTTTTCTTTCTGCTGTGGCGACACTTCCGTCGTTGCAGGACGTCTAGGTCGGCCTGCAATCTGGCACCTCTACCACCCGCTTCGCGTAGGCTCAAGTGAAGTAAGTTTGATCGTCTGACACGTGCCACGGTAGAAAGTCGCCAATTAATTCCGAAACTCTTGATCTATTCAAAATTGTGAATGTTGAAAGCACATAAGCTTTGAAATGTGTTCCGCAAATCTGAAATTCCTTGTCACTATACTTGCTCCTTAACTACTTGTTTAAATCTTGCACCCTTACATCTACATCTACATCTATACTCCGCGAGCCACCTTACGGTGTGTGGCGGAGGGTACTTATTGTACCACTATCTGATCCCCCCTTCCCTGTTCCATTCACGAATTGTGCGTGGAAAGAACGACTGCTTGTAAGTCTCCGTATTTGCTCTAATTTCTCGGATCTTTTCGTTGTGATCATTACGCGAGATATATGTGGGCGGTAGTAATATGTTGCCCATCTCTTCCCGGAATGTGCTCTCTCGTAATTTCGATAATAAACCTCTCCGTATTGCGTAACGCCTTTCTTGAAGTGTCCGCCACTGGAGCTTGTTCAGCATCTCCGTAACGCTCTCGCGCTGACTAAATGTCCCCATGACGAATCGCGCTGCTTTTCGCTGGATCATGTCTATCTCTTCTATTAATTAAGGGTCCCATACTGATGAGCAATACTCAAGAATCGGACGAACAAGCGTTTTGTAAGCTACTTCTTTCGTCGATGAGTCACATTTTCTTAGAATTCTTCCTATGAATCTCAACCTGGCGCCTGCTTTTCCCACTATTTGTTTTATGTGATCATTCCATTTCAGATCGCTCCGGATAGTAACTCCTAAGTATTTTACGGTCGTTACCGCTTCCAATGATTTACCACCTATGGCATAATCGTACTGGAATGGATTTCTGCCCCTATGTATGCGCATTATATTACATTTATCTACGTTTAGGGAAAGCTGCCAGCTGTCGCACCATGCATTAATCCTCTGCAGGTCCTCCTGGAGTACGTACGAGTCTTCTGATGTTGCTACTTTCTTGTAGACAACCGTGTCATCTGCAAATAGCCTCACGGAGCTAACGATGTTGTCAACTAAGTCATTTATGTATATTGTAAACAATAAAGGTCCTATCACGCTTCCCTGCGGTACTCCCGAAATTACCTCTACATCTGCAGATTTTGAACCGTTAAGAATGACATGTTGTGTTCTTTCTTCTAGGAAATCCTGAATCCAATCACAAACCTGGTCCGATATTCCGTAAGCTCGTATTTTTTTCACTAAACGTAAGTGCGGAACCGTATCAAATGCCTTCCTGAAGTCCAGGAATACGGCATCAATCTGCTCGCCAGTGTCTACGGCACTGTGAATTTCTTGGGCAAATAGGGCGAGCTGAGTTTCACATGATCTCTGTTTGCGGAATCCATGTTGGTTATGATGAAGGAGATTTGTATTATCTAAGAACGTCATAATACGAGAACACAAAACATGTTCCATTATTCTACAACAGATTGACGTAAGCGAAATAGGCCTATAATTATTCGCATCTGATTTATGACCCTTCTTGAAAATGGGAACGACCTGCGCTTTCTTCCAGTCGCTAGGTACTTTACGTTCTTCCAGCGATCTACGATAAATTGCTGATAGAAAGGGGGCAAGTTCTTTAGCATAATCACTGTAGAATCTTAAGGGTATCTCGTCTGGTCCGGATGCTTTTCCGCTACTAAGTGATAGCAGTTGTTTTTCAATTCCGATATCGTTTATTTCAATATTTTCCATTTTGGCGTCCGTGCGACGGCTGAAGTCAGGGACCGTGTTACGATTTTCCGCAGTGAAACAGTTTCGGAACACTGAATTCAGTATTTCTGCCTTTCTTCGGTCGTCCTCTGTTTCGGTTCCATCGTGTGGCTGAATAGGGGATTTAGATCCGCTTACCGATTTTACATATGACCAAAACTTTTTAGGGTTCTTGTTTAGATTGTTTGCCAATGTTTTATGTTCGAATTCGTTGAATGCTTCTCTCATTGCTCTCTTTACGCTCTTTTTCGCTTCGTTCAGCTTTTCCTTATCAGCTATGATTCGACTACTCTTAAACCTATGATGAAGCTTTCTTTGTTTCCGTAGTACCTTTCGTACATGATTGTTATACCACGGTGGATCTTTCCCCTCGCTTTGGACCTTAGTCGGTACGAACTTATCTAAGGCGTACTGGACGATGTTTCTGAATTTTTTCCATTTTTGTTCCACATCCTCTTCCTCAGAAATGAACGTTTGATGGTGGTCACTCAGATATTCTGCGATTTGTGCCCTATCACTCTTGTTAAGCAAATATATTTTCCTTCCTTTCTTGGCATTTCTTATTACACTTGTAGTCATTGATGCAACCACTGACTTATGATCACTGATACCCTCTTCTACATTCACGGAGTCGAAAAGTTCCGGTCTATTTGTTGCTATGAGGTCTAAAACGTTAGCTTCACGAGTTGGTTCTCTAACTATCTGCTCGAAGTAATTCTCGGACAAGGCAGTCAGGATAATGTCACAAGAGTCTCTGTCCCTGGCTCCAGTTCTGATTGTGTGACTATCCCATTCTATACCTGGTAGATTGAAGTCTCCCCCTATTACAATAGTATGATCACGAAACTTCTTCACGCTGTTCTGCTAGTTGCTAGTTGCTAGTTCTGGAGCCTGTTAAGTTTTAAAGCCCTTTATTTATGAGTATAAACTGTTAAGTTTTTCCTTTTTTATACACAGTCATTAGCTGACTCCATTCATTGTGAAACTTGCCTGCTTGTTGCCTGTTGGCAGTGACGGGCGTCGACTGTAATCTGCCACTTTTTTCTAGCATTTTGGGGGACTGCATATTTATTTAAGGGTTACTGTTAATGGTTCTGCTGGTGTGTAACAGTTGAGAGTCACATTCAAATTGCATGTGTTCCCAGTTTATCTTGTATTTTGGGAACTGTATATTTATTTAAGGGGCATTTTCAATGTTTCTGCTTGTGTGTGGGAGTCACATTTAAATTGTATGCCTTCTCAGATTTTCTTGTATTTTGGGGGATTGTGTATTTTATTACTTAAAGAATTTTAATAAGGTTTATAGGTTGTTAAGGGCTTTACGCCAGCCGCAATCAAAAAACTGGTTCAAATGGCTCTCAGCACTATGGGACTTAATTGCTGAGGTCATCAGTCCCCTAGAACTTAGAACTACTAAAACCTAACTAACCTAAGGACATCACACACATCCATACCCGAGGCAGGATTCGAACCTGCGACCGTAGCGGTCGCGCGGCTCCAGAGCCTTGAACCGCTCGGCCACACCGGCCGGCCAGCCGCAATCAGTGGTGTGACTTGTTATGCTTTTTGTACTGTATTTTGGATGGGCGTAGTCTTTTTGTTAAAGGTGCTTGGGAATTGTTAGTATCTTTAGTTGCAGTCATTTGTACTCAGTTTTTTGAACCAGCTTACAATCACACATATTTGGTGTGACTTCTTACTTGTATTTGGGCACTGTATATTCCTGGTTTCAAGCCCTGTTCTTAATGGTATAAATTGTTACACTTATTCATGAACTGCTACAGTTCAAGTTCTTTAAATTATTGTGAACGTTCTTATCCTCTTTACAAGTTTTTAATTTGTAAACATAATAATTGTTGTTAAGTAATAACCTGTATTCCATGAAATGACAAATGACGAAATACGTGGGTCCACCTTCCACGTGTTTTCCCTTAAAATTATCCCAACCCTCAGTGTCCACATATCAAAAGCCTGAATAACAATCTTTTGCAGTCGGACCGCTGCGAGATGTGTCAGTGATGTTCTGGAAGGTACCGATTGGGATGTGGAGTCATGTCGACTTCAGTGTCCTGGTCACCTGCGCTTGGTTTCTCGGCTGAGGATCCATAGCCCAATCGAAGAGGTCCCACAGATTCTCGATCGGGTGTCAATCTGGGGAGTCTGGTGGTTAGGAGAGTATTCTAAATTCATCGTGGTGGTCTTCAAACCACGCAGGTACTATGCGAATTGTCTAACACGTTGCATTGTCTTGCTGACAAATGCCATCGTGCAGAGCAAAAACAAACTGCATCCAGGTCCCCAAAGATAGATGCATACTTGTTGATCCATTCCACATTGGAAACATTACCCGGGAAATGCCACGAAAAAATTCGCCAGACCATAAAGCTCCCGCTTCCGACCTGTACCCTCTGCTTTCAGACGTTTCAGAGCATACACGTTTACGGTTTATCTGTAAAATGGAACATGAAACCTGATTCATCTGAAAAGTCCATCAGTCGCCACTCAGTGGACGTCCAGCTGCAGTACTGCCTTGCAAATTGCAGCCTTCGTCGCCGATAGGTGCAACAACCAGGCGCCTGCCGCGGAAGCCCATACGCAGCAACGTTCGCTAAATGGTCGTTGCTGAGACACAGTTGATAGTCCCTTGGTTCATCAGGGCGGTCAGTTGCACGTCTATTCGTTCGTACTCACCCCTGCAGCCATCTTTCAACCCTGTCATCTATGGCCCGTGCTGCACCACAGGTATCTCGGCGCCAGTTTTCGATAGTGCCATTTTGCCATGCACGGCATACTTTAACCACGGCGGCACACGAACAGTTTACAAACTTGGCCGTTTCGGAAATGTTTCCACCCTTGGCCCGAACGCCAATGATAACGTCCTTCTGGACGTTAGATAAATCGCTCCGTTTCCGCATTTCGACAACGACTGCACTGTTGTCTGCGTCCCACCAACACGCTTTATATTGCAAGTAGGCTGTTTGGATTTTTAAATTGGTAACGCCACGTAGCGCTCTGTATGAAAATCACTGGCTGTGCTGTGTGCAGTCTGTGGCTGGTTTGCATTTGCTAACTATGCCTATCAGTAGTTAGCGCCTTCAGTAGTTTGAATCTTTTATTTAGCTGGCAGTAGTGGCGCTCGCTGTATTGTAGTAGCTTGAGTAACGAAGATTTTTGTGAGGTAAGTGATTTGTGAAAGGTATAGATTAATGTTAGTCAGGGCCATTCTTTTGTAGGGATTATTGAAAGTCAGATTCCGTTGCGCTAAAAATATTGGGTGTCAGTTTAGTGTTGATCAGAATAGGTAAAGAGCGAAATGTCTGAGTACGTTCAGTTCTGCTCAGCAGTTTGAAAATCAAATAATGTAAGAGGTTTATCAGCACAGAAATTCATTAATTTTTCTAAGGGGACGTTTCAATATACCCTCTAGTGCTAGTGCTGCCACCTGTGAGTGGTTACTGCACGTTGACGTCGGACATAGGTGGTGGTCACTTTAATGTCACAGAAGCTTGTATGTATTTCTCTGTAACGTTCCTTTCGCGTATTTCAAATACTATCCGTCAAAGGAAGTTTTGCACCACAGTTTACCTCTATATCTGCACTCCGAAAGCCACTATACGATGTGTGTTTGAGAGTACTATGTTCACCTGTTCACCACAGTCACTTCCCCCTTTCCTGTTCCGGTCACTCATGGTTCGCGGGAACAACAGTTGTTTGTAATCCTCCATTGAACTCAATCTCTCTAATTTTCAAATGGCTCTAAGCACTATGGGACTTAACATCTGAGGTCATCAGTCCCCTGCACTTAAAACTACTTAAACCTAACTAACCTAAGGACATCACACACATCCATGCCGGAGGCAGGATTCGATCCTGCGACCGTATCAGCGGCGCGGTTACGGACTGATGCGCCTAGAACCGCTCGGCCACAGCGGCCGGCCTCTCTAATTTTACGTTCAAGGTATTTACTCTAAATATACGAGTGAGAAAGCAATATATTGGTTGACTCTCCTAGGAACGTACGCTCTCGAAATTATAACAGTAAACCATGCCCCTCTTGTAGCATCTCCCAAACAAGTTGGTTGAGGATCTGTGACGCTTTCACGCGCTGGTCTTCTTTGGATCTTCTTCATTTCCACTATGAATCCTATGTGGTAAGGATGACGAGTAATATTCAAGTCCGGTCGGATGAGGGTTTTATTTATTTTGAAGATTAACTGCCACCCCCTGTACCAAGCGTCGATCCTCTGCAGGTCTTCCTGCATTTCGCTGCAATTTTCTACGGTTGCGACTTCTCTGTATACAACAGCATCATCCGCGAAAAGCCTCATATAGCTTCCAGTGTTGTCTGTTATGTCATTTATAAAATTGTGAAAAGCAATGGACCTACAACACTCCCCTGGTCTGCATCCGATTTTGCTTTTTAGAGCTGAAGATTCGTCACCATCGAGAGGGAAATTCTATGTTCTGCTTCCTAGAAACTTTTCAGTCCAATCATACAGATAGTCTGATGTTCCATAGACTCCTATTTTCTCCGTTAGGGGCCAGTACGGAACTGTGCAGAACGCCTTAAAGAAGTCAAGAACACGGCATCCATCTACGCGCCGGTATCTACGGCTTTGTGGGTGTCGTGAACGAACGGAGTGAGCCGAGTTTCACACGACTATTGTTTGCGGAATACGTGCGATTCCCACAAGGGAGATTCTGGGGTCTGCATAAACGACATAATACACGACGATAAAACGTATTATAAAATTCTACAACAGACCGATGTCACACATACAGGCGTAGTGTTGTGTGCATGTGCTGAACGACAGTTCTTGGAAATGGTAAAGACCTGCTTTTTTCCAATCACCAGCAACGATCCGCTCCTCCAGCGACCTACGTTGCACTGCAGTTAGAAGAGGAGCAAGGTCTTTCGCACATTCTACGAAGAATCACACAGGCAACCCGTCAGTTGCAGGGGCCTTCGCTCTGTTGAGCGATTTCAGTTGCTTTTCCAGCTCGTAGTCAAGTTTTTTCGATGTCATTCTAACGAATTCTAAGGAATTCAAAGAGAAAGCACAGTAAGAGCTTCCCCTGTTATACAGTTCTGGTTCAAAATGGTTCAAATGGCTCTGAGCACTATGCGACTTAACTTCTGAGGTCATCAGTCCCCTAGAACTTAGAACTACTTAAACCTAACTAACCTAAGGACATCACACACACCCATGCCTGAGGCAGGATTCGAACCTGCGACCGTAGCGGTCGCTCGGCTCCAAACTGTAACGCCTAGAACCGCACGGCCACTCCGGCCGGCTACAGTTCTGGAATAAGCCATTTAGTACTTCGGCTTTCTCTCTGTCATCACCCGTTTCAGTGATGTTATGGTCGCAGAGTGAGTGGACAGATTGCTTGCACCCGTTTACTGATTTAATATATTGCCAAAACTTCTTACGATTTTGTGTGAAGTCTGTAGATAGAATTTCACTCTCGAATTCGTTGACTGCTTCACGCATGGCTTTCCTTACCTTAGTTTTGGTTTCGTTCGGTTTTTGTTTGTATGTGAGGCTTTGGCTACGATTAAATTTCGTACAGGTTTTCTAACGCGGCTTTAGAACCACGGCGAGTCTTTCCCAACCTTCACAGGTTTCCTCGGCACATACCTGTCTAAGGCGTATTGGACAATGCCCTCGAATTTCGTCTATTGACATCCAACATTTTCGTCCCGGAGATGAATTTTTCATGTTGACCTCTCAAGTAATCTCAAATGAAGTGAAATGTGTGTATGTCGTAGATCGCCGGGAGTCCCTTTCTGGGCAGATGCGGCGCCTGATGGATGTCTTGTTATATGACGCCACTTCGGCGACTTGGGCGTCGTGCTGATGAAGACAATACTTACAACCAGTCCCGAGCGGAGAAAACCTGCGACACGGGGCCCCGTGCTTCGAGGGTCAGCAAAACTAACCGTAAGGGTACGAAGTGGTGAAATAATCTGAAATCTGTTCCTTGTCACTCTCATTATTGTAAATTTCTTCCTACCTTTCTTTACATGTCTATTCACAGCCGTACTGAGTGACGTAATGGCCCAATGATCACTGATTCCCCGTTCAACGCTAAGGATATTAAAAAGTTGATGTGTGTTAATGATCTGCAGATCTAACATGTTGCCTCCACCAGTCGGTTCTGTTTTGGCCTTTTCTCTGTAATCTGGAACCTCTTTCTCAATATTACTTCAACACAGGAAATATCTACGTACAGCCAGTCGTGTAACGGAAGCAAAAGTAAATGCTCATATTAAAACAAGATGTAAGTAAAATAGCTGCAATGACTCTAGTTGTTCCTAGAAGGGCAATGTTGTGGCAGTCACTTGCAACATTTGTTTACGAGCACAATGAGTGCCAGAACAGAACTTAGTCGCCAGTTCTAGAGCAGCCTAGAGAGTCTCCTGATACATTTGTAACGCATCGACTTTGGCATCTGTTTCCATTCATTCATAGTGTAACATGTCTTGAAGTGTTGTGAGCCATCAGTATGTTAACATTCGTGTTCTCACGTTGACCGCTGTCAGATCGAATATTCCAGATTTCCAACACGCTCAAGTTGCAAGTGCTCGCTTAGCTGCTATGCTACTGACAGAAACTGGGAGGCAACGGGTCTTATACGGAAAAGGTTAAGGGTACTCCTCTTGGATAAAGTCTTAAGATTCATCAAACCGTGTCCGTGGGGCTTTGGATGATACTAGTGACTGAGTCCGGCAACCCGATTCGAGATCAGCAAGTTCAACACATCTTCAGCTGCGGTTAACCATAAGCATCCTTTATTTCAATGATCCAGTTTACTGCCGTGGAAGATCATATGATTTCACAGGTACTATTCCATTTTAATATTTTTTCACTTCAGACGGCTAATGTGTTGCTGTTAGGACCAAGATTACGGCGTTTTTTCACATTTGCATTTCATATTTCATAGTTATTCGGATTTCTATATCTTACCTGAGTATCTCCACACCTATAGAAAACTTCAGAATATTTCTCGTTTTCGATCAGTGCTTGTACATAAATAAAGCCAAAAAACTATGTCAGTTCAACAATGCATGCTGTTGTTAGATTGGTACTTTACCGAAAATAAACTGGCGGAAAAAATCGTACAACCAAGTTGTGTGACAAATGAAAGTGGTAGGAGTATTTCTGTATTTGAAAGACGATTTATATTCAAATTTCGGGATGCTAATCAGGTTTGCTATAAATACATGCTGTAACGGTTGTGAACGTTACTTACTTTTGGCGGTTCTAGGCGCTTCAGTCCGGGACCGCGCGACCGCTACGGTCGCAGGTTCGAATCCTGCCTCTGGCATGGATGTGTGTAATGTCCTTAGGTTAGTTAGGTTTAAGTAGTTCTACGTTCTAGGGGACTGATGACCTCACAAGTTAGGTCCCATAGTGCTCAGAGCCATTTGAACCATTTGAACTTACTCCTCAGACTGGACATGGTGAGTTGATGTTAGTCAAGAATGCCTTTAAGGCAACAAAGACGCCATCATCAACACCTCACTGGGGTCGAATAAGATCATGCAAGAGGGCTACGAGAAGCTGGACGTATCATCTGCGATATTGCGTAAAGACGTGGCTGGTATGTACATGACTGATGGCAGCGGTGGTCATTAGAATTTACGATCGCAAGAATAAGGAGCTCCAGACGGCCAGGTGGCACTACCATCTTGTTTGGCGTATTGCTCTGGTGCACCACAGTTACACAACAAAAGTTAGACATCGGTTACTTGAAGGACAGTCCCGAGCCAGGCGCCCTGTACTGTAGATTCCAAACTACCGTCATTTGCGACTTACGGTGTTAAGAAAGACCTCATCGGAGGGCAGCGTGGACATCTGTTGTATTTCTTGATGAAAGCTGGTTCTGCCTCGGTGCCAGTGATGGCCGCGTGTTTGTTAGGAGAAGTCCAGTTGAGGGCCTGAAAACGAACCGTCTGCGTGCTAGACGCATTGGACCTATACCTGAAATTATGATCTGAGGTGAGATTTCGTATGACAGCAGGAGCACTCTCGGGTTTATCCCACGCACCCCGACTGCAAATTCGTACATCAATTGGGTAATTCGACCTGTTGCGCTGCAATTTATGAGCAGCATTCCTGGGCGTGCTTTCCAAGAGGATAACGCTCGAACACATACCCAACATGGTCTACGAAGGGTCAGGATGTTGTCTTGGCCTGCTCGATCACCACACCTGTCTCCAATCGAGAAGATATGGGACATCGCCGGATAAGAACTCCAGCGTCATCGACAACCAGCATTAACCGTCCTTGTATTGAGCGACCAAGTGCATCTGGCATGGAACTCCATCCCACAAACTAACATCCGGCACTCGTACAAGACAATGCATGCACGTTTGCATGCTTGCATTTAACATTCAGCGGTTACACTGGTTGTTAATGTACTAGAATTTCACATTTTTTTATATTTCGCGCTGAAATTAACCTGTGATCTTGCATTTTTAATCACTTAAATTTTACCTACAAAAATATATTCCCGGAATTTTATTACTCTACATTAATCAATTTTTAGTGCTGCGATTTTTTTAGTGTATTTGCTCTTACAGTGTTTGTGTTGGCACGATTTATTCGGATTGTTGTTACTTAACATTACAATTTTTTTCTTTTATGTATTATTTGTACGCTACTATTTCCAGGGGTTTCAGGCTGATACAAAGAACTTTTTAAATGTATAATAGGTTCTAGAATAAGGTGGTAACGAAGAAATGAAATGTGAAGAAACGAATTCCTATTTGGGTCTTCATTTTTCACGCCATATTTTTGTCTTTTTGGGTGTACCGCGATTTCCTTTTCTGAATCTTCTCGTGAGTTTCGTTTGTTTAAGTGACAAGACTGATCAGTAATTTTCATTCTTATCTGTTTTCAGGTAATCGGGCTTCCGTTCTTTCTAACACATGATTAGTGTACTGTATATCCCGTGCAATTAGTGAACTATGCTTCTGCAAAAAATATTAAATAAAGAAATGAATTAAAACTTTGTCTAAGTGACAGTAGAAAGTCTCACATTGGGTGACCGTATAAAGTCGCATATTGGCTCGGCTGGAATTCCTAGCAAATCTGTAGCGTGTCACATACCAGACTGATTAATCTGCTCGCATGGGAGGACACACACTGCCTCCACCACAATATGATGGAGAAACCATTCTTCGAATTAAGACGCGATTTATTGTGCCATAAAGAGTCAAGGAAATAACGCAAAGCCCAGTTTTCAGACCCACGCGAAGCAGTTGGGACCCCACCAGAGCAGCATTTCATCGTGGCTTTCGGCCGAGCTGAAACATGTGAAAGCCCTGACGGGGGCGGAGAGCACACTGAGCCGCGTAATGCGTGGCGCTGGACACTGTCAGCGCGGATAGAGGCGGCAGACAGCTCCTTACACGAGGGGCTTTCAAGAGGCGGGCCGCCCCTCTCACTCAGAGTGCGGGGGCGGCACACAGCGCCGCCGCATTCCTCCCAGCAAACATGACACTTCATTAAAAGCGAGATATGGGCCCAGCCGAGGGGCCGCCAGCTATGCGATACGGCATGCTCGTCCGCCAGGCCACCAGGCCCTTGTGCACCCCTGTTCATGACATCTATATTTCGAGATATTACTGAGAGGAGTAGTAGTAGTTGTTGTTGTTTTATTGCATGGACCACTTTTACAAAGGTACCTGACATGTCGTGCTATCACAGTTTAAGAACAAAAATCGTAATTCATACACAGTGTGTCCCATTCCTCTTGACCGCACCATATTACTCTTTGTCCACAAGCCATTGTTGTTTAGCTACCATGGAAACTGGGTGGTTTCGGAAATCAGCCCTATTGAAACACAATTAGTGTATTTTTATATTTAGCCATACATGTTTCGACGCCAATGTGTCATCTTCTGTGGGTCAAATTTTTATTTTGTGTAAAGTACAATATCACATTTGTAGTAATTCAACTGCTGTAGGGCTAAGAAATACAGTATTTACAATTTGCTTCGTTTTATTTGGACACTCACCTTAAAATTACATCGCTAACTGAACTGTATTATTATACATCGATTTTAGTGCTCGTTTTCGTCGATTTTTTGGCAGCATGTCATCTGCAACCTAGCCATGAAGAAAATTATTGCGTATTTGTGGAGAGCTGTTTCGAGGGTAGAGGTTATGTACGTTTCCGCAGTTACATTTTCCGTCCTGTTTCATGTCCCTGGTTGGTGTCTCAATCAGCTGCCGTTCAGTGCATTGCTTTCATTCAGTTTATCAAAAATTTGCGCTCAGTACTTCACCTCACATGCACTTATACAAAATGTGGCGAAATGTGATCTGCACAGACACTTCTGACAACACACTGAATGAGTAGTGAGCGCAAATTTGTGAAAAACTGATGAAAACAATGCACTAAACAGCAGCTGATTGAGACACCAACCAGGGACACGAAACACGAACCAGCTCTGCACAAATACGCACTAATTTTCTTCATGGCTAGGTTGTAGATGACATGCTGTCAAAAAATCGACGAAAACGAGCACTAAAATTGATGTATAATAATACAGTTCAGTTAGCAATGTACTGAGGTGAGTGTCCAAACAAAAAATGGCTCTGAGCACTATGAGACTTAGCAGCTATGGTCATCAGCCCCCTAGAACTTAGAACTACTTAAACCTATCTAACCTCAGGACATTACACAACACCCAGTCATCACGAGGCAGAGAAAACCCCTGACCCCGCCGGGAATCGAACCCGGGAACCCGGGTGCCGGGAGCGACAACGCTACCGCACGACCACGAGCTGCGGACGTCCAAACAAAACGAAGGAAATTGCAAATACTGTATTTCTTAGACCTACAGCAGTTAAATTATTACAAATGTGATATTGTACTTTACAAAGAAATAAAAATTTGACCCACAGAAGATGACACATTGGCGTCGAAACATGTATGGGTAAATATAAAAATACACTAATTGTGTTTGCATAGGGCTGATTTCCAAAACCACCCAGTTTTTAAGTCGCAAACACGGAAGAAAGAAAAGAGGAGCTTCAAACCTTAGTAAAATGAGTACCATGGAAACAGTAATCAGCATGACACCCTTTCTTGTAGCTTTGTTCGTTGCGAAAATATGAAGAGCAATATGGAATTTTTAAATAGCACCGTATATTTTTAGGGTTTCGCACCTCGCTCAGTAAACACGGAACCCATTTAGGGCCACTTTGTTATCCTGTCCGTCCGACTGTTAAAAATATTTTTCTCAGGAACTGGTGGATGTATCAGGTAGAAATTTATGTCACTTACTGAAGTCTACGGTCCCTTGGCGGTGTAAAAAATTGAAGCTTCTAAGTCAATGCAATCAAAAGATACGGCCACTTACGCCAGATATTTTGATACGCGCAGACTCATTCATTAAAATCTATAGGGTACTTCCCGTTGGTCTAGAATCATGAAATTTGGCAACAAGCAAGGTTTCACAGTAAAAGTAAATGAAAAACAATCAGAGAATTGTTAATTTGTATTTATATTCTACAATAAAAATATTTCATCATTTGTTATCCGACTTCAAACTTGAAATTAAAACATTCTTGAAATCCCTTGGGCCGATATCTTGGCAGTATCAATGTCGATAACAGGGAAAAACTGTCGAGATTCTTGATTTCCGGAATGGATGAACTGTCTGTATATTATAAATAAGTCTGTACGGAACCCTCAGTGTGGGAGTCCTACTCCCACATGACCAGTTTATTTATTTAATCGGTAATATACTTAGTCTCCTCAAAACCTGTTACAAAACGTATTCAAATGAAATAAAATTATTAAAAAAGTAACAAAAAATGGGCGTTGCTCTCCATTACCAGCAGACAGTGTAGGTACCCGGGTAACGCGACACGATGACTTGCTAGAAATGACAGTAAGTACGTGGAATCACAAGGAAAATGCACTCTTGTAATCCAATCAATCATCTCCCGTAGAAAGTTTGGGTGAATACAAAGTACACTAACGAAGATAAGATAGAAATGCCACTCATCTATTGAGAACGTAAGTTAGCGGAACAGTAATTGCTGGCTTGTGTTTTTCTAGTGTTTCCAGTTTTACTTTGCTTCTGGACAAAAAGTTATTTGGGGAGGTCAAGATAAGTGTAATAACCTGCACAGCGCCATTTATATACACTCCTGGAAATTGAAATAAGAACACCGTGAATTCATTGTCCCAGGAAGGGGAAACTTTATTGACACATTCCTGGGGTCAGATACATCACATGGTCACACTGACAGAACCACAGGCACATAGACACAGGCAACAGAGCATGCACAATGTCGGCACTAGTACAGTGTATATCCACCTTTCGCAGCAATGCAGGCTGCTATTCTCCCATGGAGACGATCGTAGAGATGCTGGATGTAGTCCTGTGGAACGGCTTGCCATGCCATTTCCACCTGGCGCCTCAGTTGGACCAGCGTTCGTGCTGGACGTGCAGACCGCGTGAGACGACGCTTCATCCAGTCCCAAACATGCTCAATGGGGGACAGATCCGGAGATTTTGCAGGCCAGGGTAGTTGACTTACACCTTCTAGAGCACGTTGGGTGGCACGGGATACATGCGGACGTGCATTGTCCTGTTGGAACAGCAAGTTCCCTTGCCGGTCTAGGAATGGTAGAACGATGGGTTCGATGACGGTTTGGATGTACCGTGCACTATTCAGTGTCCCCTCGACGATCACCAGTGGTGTACGGCCAGTGTAGGAGATCGCTCCCCACACCATGATGCCGGGTGTTGGGCCTGTGTGCCTCGGTCGTATGCAGTCCTGATTGTGGCGCTCACCTGCACGGCGCCAAACACACATACGACCATCATTGGCACCAAGGCAGAAGCGACTCTCATCGCTGAAGACGACACGTCTCCATTCGTCCCTCCATTCACGCCTGTCGCGACACCACTGGAGGCGGGCTGCACAATGTTGGGGCGTGAGCGGAAGACGGCCTAACGGTGTGCGGGACCGTAGCCCAGCTTCATGGAGACGGTTGCGAATGGTCCTCGCCGATACCCCAGGAGCACCAGTGTCCCTAATTTGCTGGGAAGTGGCGGTGCGGTCCCCTACGGCACTGCGTAGGATCCTGCGGTCTTGGCGTGCATCCGTGCGTCGCTGCGGTCCGGTCCCAGGTCGACGGGCACGTGCACCTTCCGCCGACCACTGGCGACAACATCGATGTACTGTGGAGACCTCACGCCCCACGTGTTGAGCAATTCGGCGGTACGTCCACCCGGCCTCCCGCATGCCCACTATACGCCCTCTCTCAAAGTCCGTCAACTGCACATACGGTTCACGTCCACGCTGTCGCGGCATGCTACCAGTGTTAAAGACTGCGATGGAGCTCCGTATGCCACGGCAAACTGGCTGACACTGACGGCGGCGGTGCACAAATGCTGCGCAGCTAGCGCCATTCGACGGCCAACACCGCGGTTCCTGGTGTGTCTGCTGTGCCGTGCGTGTGATCATTGCTTGTACAGCCCTCTTGCAGTGTCCGGAGCAAGTATGGTGGGTGTGACACACCGGTGTCAATGTGTTCTTTTTTCCATTTCCAGGAGTGTACTTACAGGTCTAGTCCGACAAGGAGGGGATTGGAAACCGGCCACAGCAATATACACGGTGGGCAAAATAAAAGTTTTCTGGAAAATATTTACAATAAGACTGAGGCGGGACTGACCCTTGTTAATGAATCTCATTGAAGATAATAGAAATGGTCATCGTTTCGCGCCATTTTGCCACTAACTTTGCATTGTACACTTGAGTGTAGATTTCCAAAAAAAAAAAAAAACTATCAGTCTTAACCTCTTGTGCCACTAGTTCCGCACATGTTTTCCAGGAACTGCGCTTCTTATAATGCTCGACAATAAACACGCGCTGTTTCATCGTGAGCATCACTTTGTGTTGCATTCAACGAGTCACTAAACACGTCCGCTCCTCTCAGTCAATCTCGAGTTAAGTCTTATGAATATCCTCCACTTCAATTTCATTCTTCCTACCCTGCAATATGAACCAAGCCTGCATTTGACTAAAGTAATTTTGGAAAAACCGTGAAAAACATAAACCACACGTTGGTTGATTCGGGGAGAAGGGACCAAGCACCGAGGTAATCGGTCCCATCGGATTAGGAAGAAAGTCAGCCGTGTCCTTTCAAAGGAACCACCCTGGCATTTGCCTGAAGCGATTTAGGGAAATCACAGAAAACCTAAATCAGGATGGCAGGACGCGGGATTGAACAGTCGTCCTCCCGAAAAAGGGATTGAACAGTCGTCCTCCCGAATGCGAGTCCAGTATTAAACCCCAAGATGGCAGGGTGAGGATGAGAGTTTGTTGTGATAGTTTTGACGGGTGGTATAAGTCAACTCAGTACTTATCATTCTTAGGCTGATGTGGAATGGGAAAAACCTGCTACCTCATGAACAAAAAATAACATCTCTCTGGGTAACGGTCAACGGTGAAAAGAACGACCTGTGCGTAGTCCATGGTAATATTTGCTACGAAGCCTATGCGATGTCTAGCGTCATATGGAACCATCGGAGTCTGGAAACATCGAAAATATTTGTGAACACCTCACGGATGTGGACCGTATACTGCAAAGTGTTGCCTTACTTTTTTTAAAGTAAGACTGTGGTTTTCAGACCACGACTGTATCGGAAAATTCACACGTGAAGACCTCGGACGGAGTCGAGTGAGCAATATGTCTACTTATCTGAACTATCAAAAGATAAAAATGCCAAAAGTGTGTCAGGGATACACTGGTCCGGGTGGCGTGAGGGTGAATGACGAATGCGGAGAGAGACTGCACAGAGTGACTAATCAGCACGATGGAAGAGGTTGCGAGCGACTAAAAGTGGAGACACGCAGTCTTCGCAGTGCAAGGTAAAGTGCCGAAGAAAACTCACCATTGTTAACTTATGGATGGAAGGAAGGAATTCTGTTGGACAGAAGACTGAAGGACACGTAATTTTTTGTTTACTGTGATAATCTAGGAGTTTCTAAGAGTGTTACTGAAATTTATGTTTCAATATGAGTTAAGGAATGCAGCTGGGAATTACAAGAAAAGCCTTTTTCTCTTTAAGTGTTTACAGGTATTTTGTGTTGTATTCCACCATGCACCGAAATGTCTGTGTGCACTAGATACAAGAGAACGAAAGACAAGTATTTTTTAGTTTTATATCTCGTTATCTATGTCGGAAGTCGTGATGGTGCAGCTGAACGTGGACTTCGTTATTTAGATAGCTAAACAATAGATGTGGTACGCCACACTCCATCCTTCCAAATACAAGGCCAGTCTGTTAAAAATTCGAAGTATCCCTAATGTACAATTATATTTTGTTCACACATCATGGTAAAGAAGTTATTTCATACTGTAAACAGGTAGTGCTGCACTGTTCATTCACTTATCAACACCAGTCACTGAACATACTACATACCAATTACTGCCCCTTAGATAATAATACTGTCAAGTGTTGCCATCTTCCCGTAAATTAAATCAAGACTGCGAACGAGACGTACCTGTCTATAAAAGATTCTCAACGCCAGCGAAATGTTGAACAATTGGCAATTACGGAGTCCGGCTAGAAACGTATAACATTAGTTGCAGGGGAAGAGTTTCCATCAAAGTTTCATTCACTTAATGCTGGAATTGTTTCCATTCACCATCAACCATGAAGAATAGTTCTTTAGTTTTTGGATGAGCCTCTCTGAGATGCAATCAACAATGTTTTGCCCTACAATTGGTCGATGGAGCTCAGGTCGGGGTTTTGAACAGACCAGTCCAACAAATCTGACTTTCTTCGAAATGCTGGGCAACAGACCCTGCTTTGTGGTCAGGGTGCTTGGCTTGTCATGCTTACAAGAGAGACTCCCCATCACATCCCCATCAGATTTTGTGGGAAAATGAGCCAGTGAATAGCGTGTCAAAAACTGAACGTAGATCAAGCATAAAAACAGGAAGAAGGTTACTGAACTGTGAAAAAAGAAGCAAAATAGAAACAGAGAATGTTCCAAGCTCAAGATATGCAACATCCAGCGTACTGTAAGATTCGTGCTGTCGTGATTGTGTGGTCATGGTGTTGGACTGCAACGCGAGAGATCCGTGTTCAAATCTACCTCGTGACCAACTTTTTTTTCACAAAATTATGAACTTTCTGTCCGATTATTGACGTGTCTGTTCTCCTTCCGTAGTCTTGGCAATTGTCATACTATACAGTTGTTACAGAATATGAGTGATGTGGTAAGAATATATTACCGTCGCAAGTAAATGTGATGAATAGTGAGAGCAGGCGAGGTCCCTCATAGACCTCTCACAGAAACGAAAACAACAAATAAACGGTTGTGAACTATGTTACAACAAAGAAATTCAAGAGAGAGAACTTCTTAAGTTTCCACTCACTCGAGTACAACGCTCAGAACGTTCATACAACCACGTGAAACTGTCAGAAAATTACTTATTTGGGATGCTGTTCAACTCGTGCGACACATTGGCTTCAAAATCAGTTATGTCGTCAAAGCGTTGGCTCTTCATCTGAAATTCACCACTTCGTCGTTCTGTGGCAGGGTCGTATTGATAACACCAATTCTTTTCACTTGTGATGATTTTTTCCAAAACAGAACTGCTCGCTTTTTGCATTTCAATAAAGTCGCGGCAGGCGTCCACGTTTCATTACTTTCGTTCTGGAGTCAAGGTATGCGCGACAAACTTTGCACACATTTTCCTCTCCTTCAAAACATTCTGGAGGATATTTTGAACACCCGATTTATAGATGTTGCCGCATTAAAATTTCTGACTACGCTGACACTAGGGCCGTACGTCCACTACCTAACGTTGCCTGCTAACACCTGACTGACTGAATGCACATCCGTTGTTTGCAGTAATGGTGTTAGTTCAAGCTGCTAATGTAGTTACTGCGCTGGCATCGCTTGTACGCCAGGAATAAAATTAGTTTCGGAACATTTTGGGCGGACGATGTATACTGTGTGGTAGAACGAGACTACAGCCTAGGTAATTATTTAGTTGAGCTTAACCCAGATGAACACCAAAAGAAATAAACAATAACACTGTTTTTCTAGTACGCTTTTCGAAACCACTTTTCCTACGAATCTGAAACATGAAGTGTACAATCAATCTGTATTAACAGTTTCGAATTATGGCAGTGAGATAAGGAGTTTTAATGAGAAAATATTAGGAAGTGAAAGTTTTCACCAGGTGGGTGAATGGCATTATAAAAGATGCAGTAGCAACGTGAATGCGACTGCTGAATACCATAATACGTGAGCAACTCTAAAGCAGGTCTTTATCCAGAAGAAGATGTCAAGTAGATGAGTTGCAGATCTGTGTTCAGACGTCGATCTGGAAATACATTTGAACTACTTTAGGACATACATTCAAATTTCTAATCCTCTGCGAGGTGGAAATTATATTCTGAAACCATGGTTCCTTATGCCTAACCGATTCAGGATTTGTAAAAATTCGCGGATCACCGAAAGTGGTAAAATGTTGGTAACACATTCCTCCTGGATAATCTTGTACCTCTGTGCACATGGTACATGAAACACCCCCCTCCCTCCCTCCCCCCCCCCCTCTCTCTCTCTCTCTCTCTCTCTCTCTCTCTGTCGTCCGCAGCTCGTGGTCGTGCGGTAGCGTTCTCGCTTCCCACGCCCGGGTTCCCGGGTTCGATTCCCGGCGGGGTCAGGGATTTTCTCTGTCTCGTGATGACTGGGTGTTGTGTGATGTCCTTAGGTTAGTTAGGTTTAAGCAGTTCTAAGTTCTAGGGGACTGATGACCATAGATGTTAAGTCCCATAGTGCTCAGAGCCATTTGAACCATTCAACCTAGATACGCTCTTGCAAATGACAGTGCAAAGCTCTTGAAAAGAGGAGCACAATATAAGTTAACTCTTAGCGTGTCAGAGGGTGCTTAGGAAAATTATTTCAAATCTATAGGCGTACTCATTTTCAATTAACAGCTTTTGTCGGACCAAATAAACGATAGGAAGGCTTGATACAATGAAGGAGCTGGGCTCGATACACCCAACTGGCGGAGTTTACTTCGCAACAGCCCATTATTCTTGTAGTTCCCGATTCCATCCCTTCACTTTTGGAAGCTCGTCACAATAAGAGAAAAATAAGTTGCCTCCACGAACGTAACTGCTTCCTTTCTCCCATAAATTAACTACAGCGAGTTTTCTTCGACGCCCTTCCTTGCATTGCAAAGATAGGCTCTGTCCGCTTTCTGCACCCCTAGCAAACCGCCAACATACTCCGCCGTGCTGATTACACCGCTACAGCCTCTCGCTGGAGTTCACACTCGCCATCCACCGCCGGGCAGCCCACATTAGACCAACTCCTACTGGCCACGTTCCCTCACAGCTCCTGTATCCTGGCACCCTTTTGGCCTTCTTATTCTTTTGATTAGTTGTCTTATAAATATTCATATTGATCACTCGACTCCCTTCCACCCCGCTGCCGTCCTACGTCCTCCCAAGTGTATTTCCCGATGTAAAAGTCATTCGGAAACCACTAACAATAATAAAAAAAAAACCTCCGTCCGAACAGGCCTTGGAAGGTCCAGCGGTACTGGCCGGCCGCAGTATCATCCTCAGCCCATAGGCGTCACTGGTTGCGGATATGGAGGGGCATGTGGTCAGCACACCGCTCTCCCAGCCGTATGTCAGTTGACGAGACCGGAGCCGCTACTTCTCAATCAAGCAGCTCCTCAGTTTTGCCTCATAAGGGCAGA
Organism: Schistocerca serialis cubense; assembly: GCF_023864345.2. Taxonomy (NCBI): domain Eukaryota; kingdom Metazoa; phylum Arthropoda; class Insecta; order Orthoptera; family Acrididae; genus Schistocerca; species Schistocerca serialis. The sequence continues at coordinate 247,331,408 of NC_064641.1, read as the reverse complement.
CCACTAAAAGCAACACTTGCCTCTCAATTTTAGCACGTTTCTGCTGCTTTAGTATCTTCGTTAATACACGAGGACTCAATATGCAACAAAATTATGTTCCCCTTGAGGCGTAGCGCCATATAACGATCCTGTCTAGGAGGCGGTGAAGTGGGAGATGTGTCTCAGAGCTGGATAGTGACAGATGGTGATGCGAGACTGGACGCGCACACAGTTTATGTATCAGCCGATAGAGGGCAGTTTTGGATAGGGGGACTGTGATTTTAGTTTCGATTGTGCCCACCGGAGTGCACCAAAGTAATAGAATATTTTTCATAAACTGTTCTAGTATTTTCATAAAGTGTTATTATGTCTTTTTGTGTATGTAAAATGTTATAAATGCGTTTTAGCAGTATGAATGATGCGTGAGTGTGGTTTCAGGTTAATATGAAGATAATTATTTAACGAGTTATGTAGTGAGATTTAATGTGGGAACATTTCGAAGACATATGGATATGGCCAAAGGGGATTTTTGTAGAATAGATTTGTAAAGTAAGTTTATGGTAAAGAGAAAGTTAATTCAGGTATAAATAACAATAGTAAATGACTTTATGCATAAGCAAAACTTCAGTATATTGGATAATTACGTTGGTAAAAAGTGCAGTCATGAGGTTTACTATTTTGCGATTGTTTATGGATGAAAAGCGCGGACTGACGCGGGAGAATGTTGTTTTGCTATTGGCTGTTAAGTAAACTGACCAATGGTAAGCAATATTCTTCGCGCGCCTTTCTCTGCTGGTAGAGAAGACAGAGTATTCTAGGGAGGAGTCGAAGCCTAGACATGAAAGAGATGGGACGTGTGCAGTAGTAGTTCCGATGGAAATGATAAGTTGCCGGATCTAGCCAGTGTTTCATACATCAAAACTGTTGGAAAGTGACGGCATAATTATTACGATGTGTGTGTAGAAATTTCGGAATTTTTAAGTGAATTTTGTGACGAGAAAAAGACATATATACCGCGTGGCGTATTGAGCAGATCGGTGGCTAAAAACTGTGACTGCATTTGGTACCGACAGAATATTTGGCGAGCGTTCTGAATCAAAAACAATTAGTATTTTTGTAGCTGTTACGTTTTCGGGAAATGCAACACCATAAACTTGCTAACGTGAGTGAAAGGGATTGTGAGTGAGCGTGTTAAGACTAGCACGGGCTTGGCAGTGATACTTGTTCACCTAAGTTTCGGAATATATTAATTGAGGACAAAATTTCCAACCTTTCATTTCGTGTTTCCCCCGAAACGTAGATTAGTGATTTTAATTGCAGCCTGGTTCACGACGAAGTACAGTAGGTTTCACTCGGCTTTCCTACTGATGATCTGCTGAGACAATGTTCACAGGTAGGTGCAGGTTCGTCGTAAAGGGACGGAAAGAAACGCGCCGCCGCACCCTCTCTCTAGTATTATTTGTCAGAGACTTCGTTTCGATATCACGACCCGTTGACCATATAAAAATAATGTTACATCTTACCCGACTCACTCTGTATGTTATATGCTGAAGCGCATTATCACTCAGTGCGGATACATGCTTTAAATATGGAATGTCTTCGTTACTACAAGCGCTTTACTACGCTGGTTCAAACAATATATGACGCGTTGGAAAAGGGGAATATCACCGCAGTGACAGTTACGATAGAGTCCAAGACCGCATAATGCCTTACAAGAACTACGTTCTGACCCAGAACTATAGTTGCACTAAAATAATTGCCACTTTACTGCACAATCTAAGATTCTACGTGGTTAAACTGACAAACCCTGGGAGATTGCTAGGGGCACCAAAACAAATATTTCCTCTAATATCATAATTTCCTGTGAGCGTTATTTAATCCGGTAGAGGAAATATTCACTCTTCAGTTGTAATGATTGATCTGTTGTACCGATTCCGGTTGCATCCGTAAAGGGCGTAATTCACTCTTCAGTTGTACTAGTTGTTTCACACTCAAATTTAGTTGTGCGTTTTGACCCAGTACAGCATTTGCTTATTAATGCACTGATACACCTGGAGTGAGTACACTGATGTGGTTGGTGCTTATTGCATGGCGATGGAGTCTTGCACATCCACAATTCACATGTTTGGAGTGAGTTTAATCCACATGACACACTTACTCGCGCTCATCAAGTGCGGTCCTACGTGAATGTGTGGGCAGGTGTTTTTGGTGACTGTTTAATTGTACCGTATCTCCTATCTAGACCATTAAATGGCCGTCATTATCACAATTTCCTCGCCAGAGGATGGCCAGAATTGCTGGACGACGTGCCAGTCGCTACAAGATAGCGCATGTGGTCCCAGCATGACGGGGCGCCGGCATATTTCAGTCGTCTTGTGTGTCTCTTCTTGAACCGACAGTTTCCACAAAAGTGCGTTGGTAGAGGTGATCCTACCATGGCCTTCTCTGGACTTTTCTGGTATGGTGAGAGATGCGTAACCTTGTTTACAAAACCGCAGTTTAATCACAAGAGATTCGGTTGTGTGCACAGAAGCAGCAGGAGAAACTGAGGACACTCATGCAGTCTGATCGTGTTAGAAAGAACATGTACCGCCACTGGAACCTTCGTTTGCAAATCAATGGAAGCATTTTTGAACCTGTACTGCAACTGAAGTAATTGTGTTATGTTAATGTTCTTGTCTCTTGGTAATAAAGAATTGAAAATTTTTTGTGTTACTTTTTGTCTACTCCAAGTAAGATTTGTTGTCCTGGTACAATGGTGCGTCACAGGAACACACGTTAGAAATAGTGTTTTCAGCGTCCCATGCAACTTCCCAGAGTTTGTTGATTTCATTAATTTTCATCCAGAAAAAATTCTCACCGTTTAAAAACTCCTCACGGGAAAGCATGACATCGCTGAAAATTCAACCTCCCAGACTTTGTCGGTTTAAATCATTTTCACAATGTGTGTTGAATTCCAAGGAGAGACAGCCGTTGGAGAACCCAAAGAAATGATCTACCCTAAGGGAGTGTGTTGTCGCCGGTGCTCTTCAGCATTTGTACAAATGACCAGCCAAGACCCAATCCATGAAACAGTTTCATATATGCTGACTGTACAGACAGATTATTTTGAAGAACCAGAACAAGGGCTGACAGCAGCACTAGAAACGTTTTCTGATTATTATAACAAGAACCACCTAGCAGTCCACTTCACCCCTCCGCTGCCCCACACCGAACCCAGGGTTATTGTGCGGTTCGACCCCCCCCCCCAGGGAACGTCTCACACCAGACGAGTGTAACCCCTATGTTTGCGTGGTAGAGTAATGGTGGTGTACGCGTACATGGACAACTTGTTTGCGCAACAATCGCCGACATAGTGTAGCTGAGGCGGAATAAGGGGAACCAGCCCGCATTCGCCGTGCCAGATGGAAAACCGCCTGAAAACTATCCACAGACTGGCCGGCTCATCGGACCTTCCCACAAGATACATAGTCCTTAATGAAACCAACTCATGTTGATAAATTATACTGCATGGCACGCATTATTCATCCTGACATGCGCCGGGAAGTAGCCGCAAACGCTAAAAGCAAAGGAAAAAAGTCGAAGAATATGAGTTACACTCATTGCATCGACTTACTCCATCACGACCTAGGCTGAAGTGCACGGAGACCATTTTTCATCAGCACTAAGAACATCAGCCAATAAAGCTAGACAAAAACTGTGGGCAGTAAAATGAGTCTTCCCCAAACAGAAGAGCAGCGACCAGAATGTTTACTACCCCGACACACTGGGCCACAGGGTGATCACTGAACAGGTTACAAATAGAGGTTGGCAAATCGAAAATAAAAAATGTGAAATGGGTATAATTACAAGGGCCAGCACTGTGTAAATGTGGAAAAGAACGGACAACGAAACATCTATGTCAGTGTTTATATTGTCCTGATTTTTTGCAACGAGGACGAGTTGTTCAGGGCACACGAAAATTATGTAGCAGTTGCTCGTTTCTAAGCGAAGACTGGTTTCAAATTTGTATGTATGGAAGAAATTCCTTCCATTGAGTTATCTGAAATTGTAAATTTATAGAATTTTATGTGTACTCTCGAATAGACAAATTATGCTAGACTTTCTTTCGTGTTCCTGAAACTATTAAAACATAGCAACAAATGATTCTGCTGTTAGACAAAAGTCGATGTAAAGACGAGGGCACTGTGTGGCACCTATCAAAGGAACGCTAATGAGCCAGAGGACGCTCTCCCCTGTTGGCAATTGGGAATTGGTTCTCTTTAACGCAGTTAGGAACGGAGTGGAGCGTCGTCAACTGGTTTGGGAAGGGAACCGTCGCGTAAACATCCGGCCGGCTGGGCACACACAAAGGCTGAAACGCGAGCCGCCACAGCTGCGAGTGTTGTCGCAACAGAACCGCCTGGCGCCGTTCTCAAACACCGGCAGCCAGCGCTAATGTGCAGGTACAGGGCTGCTGGCGCGCCTCGGTCTGGGAGAACATTCAACAAATATTCTAGTCTGGCGCTGATTAGACATCACTCCGCAGCCGGAACACGGCACCGACTGTCGCTGGGTAAGCGTTTCACTGTACACGGAGAAGTGATTAACGCGCCGAACACGAATTCTGAAGCAGTGTGGCTCACAATTCCTTCCGCTCATCCATTTGTTTTCCTACACTACTTTAGGTTAATACTTTTCCCATTCTTTTGCAACCGGGCTAAGTGGATATGAACGGGACGTTGTGTAAAATCTCATGACTAGGCCTCGTCTAACGAAAATTTGTGCCAAACAGCTATTGGAATCAGTTGCCTTAACCACTGGAATACCTGGGCACTTCTCTAGGTCTGTCTAAAACCTTTGTGATTCTTCCTATGATTGTCGAACACTGCTACAAATGGTCCTTTTGTAGGTTAAGGAACCGGTGGAGGAGTGCGACTTGCCCTGCCATAACGGACATACAGGGTGTTTCATAACTCCTCTTAAAAGCTTCTAGGGGCTGTAGAGCGGACTTAGCAGACGAAATTTTGGCCCCCTCGTACTCGTATGGATTTATGGACAGCCTTTCATGATTCATGGTGTCATTTCCCTCCAGTACTACTTACACATTAGTTGAGTCCGTGCCACGTCGTGTTGCGACACTTCTGCGTGCTCGCGGGGTTCCTACACGATATCACACAGGTGTACCAGTTTCTTTGGCTCTTCAGTGTATTTATCCTGTTAAAAATAAAATCTTTTGGATTTTAGATTATGAATTGTAAGTGAGTTCACAAAACTGGCTCTGTCATTTATTTCCACGTCTCTATTTTATACCTATTTGGTTCTTTCAACTTATATAAACCTAGCATGCTACTGGTACAGTTAATTTTACCGTTACATGTGTGAAGCGGAAGCAAGTTAGGCAGTTTGTATTTTCTGACCATCAGTGTGACACGTTACTCTGTAGCAAGTTCAATAGGTATGATTCTTCTAACGTACGCACTTTCTTATACTTTTCTGTCTTTTCTGCTCTTTTTTTTAGTGCTGATGACGGCTGCTCAGCAGTTGAAACCGATAAACCTTGTTACTAAATTTTGCGAACAAGACAATTACTATGAAATGTTGATGAATTAGATTCACCGTTTTTTTTTCTCCTTTCATGACTACGCGAGGTCCTACACTGCTTAAAATACCGCACTTCTATTCTGGAGTCGTGCACTTTAAACTCCAGTTCGTTAATGCAGATTTAATTTTTGGATGACTTCTCAAAATCACTGACGGTGAGTGCAGGGTTTGTTTCATGAAACAAAATTTATTTTTGCGCCCTCTGTAATGACGACGGAAGGTTAAATTCCAGCTTTCCTTAATCGTCAATGTGCCACGTGCACTAAAGAGCTATTGAATTTAGCATTTGTGCTATTTTAAACAGACCATTGGTCCTTTTGAAATGTTTTACCATCGTTATTATTTCGGACTCTCTCTACTTACCAACTGATTAATGAACGAACGCACGACGACTAAAGCATGCTTCAGTGAATATTGTAGAGAACAGATAACATGGGCCACGCACAGAGCGCTCCACATCGAAAATCGTGTAGGAAAGTGCTTCCTGTGGGCCTAGACGACTCGGATCTGTCAGGTAAATACTGTTGCTCAGAGGGATAGAAGTCATTATGCGAATGACAGGTATTGCTGCCCTCTAGCTTGGACTTTAGCAACGGTTACCTGATCCCCAGCGCAATAGATTACCCATCGTTTCAATATCAAATGACGACGATGACGACGACGAGTGAAGAGCCTACCATTAACAACTGTCTTTACATCATATTGCGAACATATCGCTTCCCAACAACTTTTCTCCTCCAATCAATAGTTTGGATCCACAAGGATTAGAATGATACTCTTAGTACGAAGACTTCTACACAGGAGATATTATGAGTAATTATAATTATTGCCAGACAGTTGAAAACTCCATATGAAGCAATGGAACAGTCTTGCAAAGGGAACAGTTCAGGCGCTTGTTGTACACCCAACTGTGGTACTTGACGTTGTATGAAACAGGACATTTTGTATCTCTCGCTTCGCAACCCGTTGGTCGTCGATACAAGTACTTACTATCAGTTTATCTGCACACGGTTGTTGACTACTTACCACTCTAAACAGCTGTGCCTCCAGCAAGACAACATATCTTCAGTATTGGGCTGTGACAGTGTGGTTTGACGAATTCCTCTTTGACATACGGGTGCTTTGGCTTACAGTTTCACATGATCCTTACGCTATTGAATACATCTGTGTCAACTCAGACGATTGCGCGCACTTATTACACACTTTAGATTAGTTTTCTTAGTCACAAGAAATCGTTGGCTAGTCTAAGGTATCAGAATTTTTCAATATGTCGCAGCCGTTATGCTGCTGCTGCCGGCCGAAGTGGCCGTGCGGTTAAAGGCGCTGCAGTCTGGAACCGCAAGACCGCTACGGTCGCAGGTTCGAATCCTGCCTCGGGCATGGATGTTTGTGATGTCCTTAGGTTAGTTAGGTTTAACTAGTTCTAAGTTCTAGGGGACTAATGACCTCAGCAGTTGAGTCCCATAGTGCTCAGAGCCATTTTTCGTTACGCTGCTGAAACAGGATTCCGACGAACATGGAGTTGAAAACTCCAAGTGGGTATTCTGCAGGGTGGGCAAAATAAAACTCTCCCGGAAAATATTTATAAAACTACGGTGGAACTGATTCTTGTTAATGAACCGGAGAACTGCCCATCACAGAGAATTCTGAAAACCGTAATTCCGATGCACCAACCGGTTGTTGTCATCTGCCTGCACTTCCGCATCTCCCGCTTCAGTGACAAAAGGTGTCATATTCAGTGACCAGTTGAATACAACACAAAATTGTGCTCACAATAAAACAGCGCGTGTTCATTGTCGCGTGTTACGCGACTCACTATTCGTTGGAAAGGTCTGCGGAAATGTTTGCGCAAAAGTGTAAGACTAAAAGTGGTTTGACAAAAACTATAACAAACTTTGCAACGCGAAACTGAGTAGGTAAATGGTATATCTTCTGTGATGTAACAGAGGGCAACCCCGTGTCAACCTTCCTGAAAATATTTTACAGCCCAGCCTTATTTTGATCATTCTGTAGTTTCGACTTACTGTCGTTTCATTAATGAATGCTACAATTGTTCTTTCAACTGGCACAGTCAATCCGGTCACGCATTATCTTGCAGATGGGCTAATGAACCACATTCTAATGACCGGAATGCCGTTCGGACGTTAAAATCTCCCTTCGCTTCAAATAATCAAATCATTCCAGTCGCTTGCTGGTATTTCTAGCAGTAGGCTATGGCTGCCACTTTCAACTTTCCCCATTGGCTGCCTATTATTAATAATTCGAACTTGTCACTTGATTATTCAGTGGCTGCATTCACATTTCACACACAAAAGAATTACTCAGTGTGTTTTACTACCAGTTACTTAATGCTCGTCTGGAAAATTACGCTGATTCTATAGTTTTTCTCCAAATGTTACATCATTAGGATATTTTCGATATGTCCTCGAAAGTTTCTTGTAACTCAAATACGTCTGTGTCTTCCCACACTAGCCTTGAGCTTCCATCCTTCTCGATATCCAGAGTTGGTCCACATCTGCACGAATCCTAAAATTTCTACGAATATTGCAATATACGTAGATGTATACCAAAACCGCGTCGCTCTTAAACGAACAACAATTTGCCGAAATGATACAGGGCCGAGCCTCTGGCTATAAATGCAGAAAAATACGTGCAACTGTGCAGTTCACTCAGGATACGCGGCAAACATAGCGAGTCACGACTGAATGAATTCTTGTACAGAAATCACATGCAACCAACTATCCACCAGAAGCAGAAATTATTCATTTGTGAATAAAGCAAATTGAAGACTTCGATATATTGATAACTTCGTGGGATCTGTAGATCAAATACTAAAGGGATCCACTTGATGTACGCCTTTACTATGTATCCCGCAATAATACTGCAGTGTGTGGATGTACCAATTTGACTAACAGCCGATCTCAAGCGTGAACAGAAGAAAAGCACACATATTAATATTAGAACATTGCACAACCTGATTTCGCAAAGAATGCGATTATCTCATGAGAATGTCTTCGCGAAAATATAAAAGTACCTATCATGTGAAAGAAATCTAGGAGTGTTCTGCATACTTCTCATGTCAATGACTAAAACGTTAAATATTGCACTTATGAAGATTTTGTAGTAACACACCCTATGCCATGCACCTACCACTGATTTAAATGGTGGCAGTGAGTGACGCAGCGTCACTGCACCACAGGGAGGCAACATTCCAAATCCGCTACTGTCTTATTCTTGGCGTCGCCCTCCATCCAGATGTATGATAAAAATATGCGTTTCAAAAAATGCTTATCTTTAATTCATAGTTAATACTATTTCTTTCATAACGGACTACTGTGATGTCTGCAACCGAGTGCAAAAGACGCATAAAACAACATTCTGCTTGAGTCACTTTTCTGTGATCCAATAAGCATTTCGATGATCACACCATCGTCTTCAGGCAGAGTTTTAATCCTGAATTGTGTTAGTCGCATTCACGTTTCTTCAGCTGCATGAAATATCTACAGCGATTCAGTACGCTACTTGGAGGCGGACGTCTGAAGAAAAGGCAGGTCACTCGATGCAGACTCCCAAACCGACTCTTTTCTAAGGTAAGACACGTAGCTGTAAGCGCTGACGAATGTGAAGCGTGTACATAATGAATTATAATTTTAAAAATAATTTACTGTTTCCATTATATTCATATTCGTATATGTACGAGGACGAATACAATGAACACCTTACTGATTTATTATTATGCAAATGACATGATATAGAAACGGTACAGATATCATTTTGCGACCTACTTCCCACGACGTGTGATGTACTATTCCACCGCTTCGGAAGTGCATGGATACCTGGGAGGTAGCTTTGCTACTAGTAGGGTCTCCCACACCAGATAGGTCAAAAGTGATGATCCAGATTAAATGGGACTTTCTGGTCCTCCAGGTTGATCCAGATTAAATGGGACTTTCTGGTCCTCCAGGTTGGGGGTTGGGCGTGGGGTCACCGTAAAAAAGATGACTGTTACGAAACACCAAGAAATAGCCTCGGATTCGGTACGGAACAATGGAAACGACCCCAGCAAGTCAAAGGTTAATGCCAGGAGATCACGGAACAAACATAGAGTGAAGTGTGGCACTTGCAACATTATTCTCACCAAGAAAAGTGAATAGGTACAGGCTAGACATAGTGGCACTGCAAAAAATGAGATGGCCTGGAGAAGGAATGCAAAAAGAAAGTGGTATAGCTACTTCTACAGTAGAAATAAAGAAGATAAACATGTCTGGAGTGGCCTTTGCCGTAGCCAACAGAGTATGGGGAAATACCATGGACTTCAAGGCTGTTAATGAAAGAATATGCCGGATAAGAATAAAAGGAAAATTCTACAAAGTAACTCTGGTTTCATTCCATGCACCTACAGAAAATAAAGATGACAGTGAAAAAGACAGTTTCTACGAAGACCTAGAATCAGTGTATGAAGATGCACCATCATACGATGTGAAGGTTTCCCTTGGTGATGCCAATGCTAAAGTAGGAAGAGAAGATATTTTGAGACCTTACGCTGGCCCTCACAGTCTGCATGATTCCTCTAACAACAATGGAATCACATTAGTCAATCTGGCAGCTTCAAAAAACTTAAGAATTATGAATACCTACTTTCCTCGTGAAGACCTCCTTAAGATAACATGGAAGTCACCCCACCAAGAGACTCACAACCAAATAGACCACATACTTGTGGATGCCAGACGCAGAAGTGCTATTCAGAATGTAAAATCTCAAAAAGGTGCAGAAATAGGATCAGACGATTACCTTGTGGTGACAGCCATAGAGGAGACGATAGAAAGCTGTAACAGCAGGAGAAGAGAAGCAGACCAGAAAATATATGCAGACCTACTGAAAGAGGACCACATTAAGGAAAGATATGCACTTGAAATTGGAAACAGGTTTGCTTCCATAGAAGAAGAAGACGAAGATGATATTGACAAGTTTTGGTCGAAAATCAAGACAGGTTTAAAAGATGCTACAAGTGAGGTGCTGAAACCAATGGAGAAAAGGAGGTAGAGCAGAGGATGGTTTAATGACAAGTGTAGGGATGCAATCAAGAGAGAAGCAGCGAAACTGTTATGGCTGACAAACGAACAGTATTGAAAGAACAAGATTGGGGTACATGGAAGCAGCTAGAGAACCAAGACAAGTCCTTCGAACCGAAAAGCGAGAGTTCATAAACAGTAAAATAAAACTGGCAGAAGAAGACCGGACAGCAGGAAATAAAAGAGACTTTTACAGGACAGTCAGGTTCTTCAGGAAAGGATACAATCCAAGAATTGACTTGATCAGAGATCAAGGAGGACAGATAATCACGGATGAAACGAAAGCTATGGAGGAATGGAAAACAACTTCGAAAAACTCCTGAATGTGGATGTAAACACCAGGAGTGCTGCAACAGAGCCGGCTGCTGTGGAAGAGCGGTTCTAGGCGCTTCAGTCTGGAACCGCGCGACCGCTGCGGACGCAGGTTCGAATCCTGCCTCGGGCATGGATGTGTATGATGTCCTTAGGTTATTTAGATTTAAGTAGTTCTCAGTTCTAGGGGGTTGATGATCTCCGATGTTAAGTCCCATAGTGCTCAGAGCCATTTGAACCATTTGCTACAACAGAAAATGAAGAAGAAGAATCATAGAGATGCTGTACCATTGGGGGAGTATGAACTACCAAGCATGGAGAAGTAAGAGCGACCATAAAACTGCTGAAGAGGGGGAAGGCACCAGGAATAGATGGCATACCTGCAGAGATGCTGAAGGAGGGAAGGGCTACTCTACAAGCGAGACTACACCACCTAATGCGCTTAATTTAGAAGAAGGAAAGAATCCAAGAAGAATGGAAGGAGTCTGACATCTGCCCTGTAGTAAAGAAAGGAGACCCAATGAGATGTAGCAATTATAGAGGAATCACACTGCTATTTAGAGCTTATAAGATCTTGAGCACGTTGTTACAGAAGCGGCTAAGACCTCATGTCGAGAAAGTACTGGGATTCCAACAAGCAGGTGTCAGAAAGGGAAAGTCAACTGTAGACCATTTACATACAATGCGGCAGGTGCTAGCAAAGAGTTGGGAATTCCGCAAAAATGTTCACTGCCTTTCTGTGGACGTCCAAAAAGCATATGATGGTGTGAATAGAAAAGCATTATGGCAAGAACTCGAAAGGGCTCAAGTTCACAGGAAACTCATAAAACTGACACAGATATGCACTCAGGAGACAACATGCATGGTGAAAATAAATGGAAACGTATCAAAGAAGTTCAAGGTGAGGACTGGAGTGCGACAAGGAGACTGCCTCTATCCTCTTCTGTTTAACCCGGTACTGGACAGAGCCCTGAGAGAGGTAGCAAGCCTTGAGATAGGAATGCAGCTGGGAATAAGGATCAACATCCTGGCCTGTGCGGATGATGTAGTTTTAATGGAATAGGCAATGAGTGCAGGCCTGAAGTTGAATATGGATAAGACAAAATAGCTCGTATTTAGCAGAGAAAATGATGACAGACCCCTGAACGTGGAGGACAATGTCTTTCAAAGGATAAAAGATTTTAAATATCTTGGGGCTATACTCAATGAAAGGAATGAGATAGACCAGGAAATTACCGTACGAATACAAGTAGGAAACAGGTCAAGGTTTGCTCTGGGAAAGCTGTTAAAATCCCGGCTTCCCTCAAAGACCAAGATCTACAAGACGACAATACAACCTGTAATCTTATATGGAGCAGAGACCTGGACCATCACCAAAAACATGGAAAGAAATGCCATCCTCAGATAGATTTTTGGGCCAGTGAAGGATGGAGATGAAAGGAGAAAAAGAAAGATCTGTGAACTGCAGGAGCTATATAAGTCGATAGACATAATGGCAGTGATCAAGGAAAGAATATTGAAGTGGTATGGACAAGTAATGCGTCGAGAAGGCGAGATCATCAGGCAGGTAGTGGAGAAAGATATTAGAGGCAAAAGACCATGGGGAAGACCACGACTCCGATGGATTAATCAGGTGAGGGAGGATTTGAGTACGCTGGGGCTGTCTGAAGAAGAATACATGGACCGAGGACACTGGAGGAGGCTGATTGGTGAGGCCAATGACCGACTGCGGTTCGTGTGGCCAACGCAGTAAGTGAAGTGTGAATGCAACCACTCGTGCACCGCAGTTTTCACCTCTTCATCCCTTCTGAAATGCTTGCCGTAAAGCATTTTTTTGAGCCGTTCGAACACATGAAAGTCACCCTGCACGAGGTCTGTTGAATAACGTCGGTGATAGAGACATTCAAATGTCAAATCCTGTGCTGTTGCTACTGTTGAACGGGCAGAATAGGGACGAGAATACTGTCGTGTTGCAAATAAAACACCTGTGGTCACAAGTCCTCGTAGTTTCCTCGTAACTCAGGACGACAATGATTTCAATGTTTACCTAGTTTTCCATGTAATGCTCTAAAATTGCTCTTTTGCATCTCAAAACAGACTGAGCATGACTTTCCTGCCGTCGGTTGAATGCGGAGGCTTTTTTTTCCCCTCGGTAAAGAGCTATAGTGTCATTCTTTGCTCGGTCTCCTCGTTTCAGGTTCGTGATACTGCATCCCGTATCATCATCACCTGTAACAACTCTATACTTGAAATGGTGCAAAAGTTTCTCACTGACACAGACGCGGCGATCTCTCAATTCAGCAGTGAACTGATGCAGCACCCATCTTGCAGACACTTCATTGAATTGTAGCACATCAAGGACAATATTGTGTGCTGAACCAACACTAATATCCAAAAAAGTGACCATTTCGTTTACAGTAATACATTTGTTTTCCTTGACAAGCTCTTTCACTGCTTGATCTGGAGGCGGGGCACCTTCCACAGAAATTACGCCATTTTAAAATTATCTGCACCGCTCATACAATTGCTGCAGGGACACACAGAAATCACCAGAATGTGCTTTCATTCTGCGATTCAGTTTCACAGGTTTAACAGCTTCACTATTCAAAAACGTATCACAGATCGCCCCTCCAACTCTGTGAAAGTTAAGAACAGTGTGACCGTCTTTCCACTAACACATCTTTCTTTTATATGCTACAACAACAAGCTGCCAACTGTTGGGCATTTATTGAAACCTAACGGTACCTTGTCCCCCCTGACAAATCGATGGTACAACTGCTAGCAGTTTTATTACACTTTTAAGGCTTTCATATGAATCCCCCTCGTACGTGCAGGTCCACTGTTACGGAAAATGTGAAGTGGAAACATCAGAATAATAATTAAAGCAATCCTGCTCAGGTAGGGTTACCTTCGTATGGTTAACTGACATGGACTACAAAACTCTGAAGCGTATTGGATGTTCTTTTCAGTTACTGGAGAGCACCTCCGTTGCGACTCAGATACAGAGATGATAGAGAACAACACGTCTAGAGGTGACAAAAGACTGTTTCATGGTCATGCTGTTGCCTAGAAGTCGCTGATTACATGAACGAAACGCGATATCGCCATCGATCTGTAAGCGAACAGCACATGTTCTGTTTCTAAGATGGGCGTGTGTGGGTTCAACGGCTATCTGGAGAGCTGTATTTACAGGAATTTATTATAGGGATAGTGCAATTGCGCCGAGTGCGGGACATTTTTAGTACGTTTTCGCTTGGACCATTAACTTCGCTTAAAATTGATTTCAGTAGTAGTTCATGAAATCATTTGAGGTAATAGTGTGCTTCTCCACTGTGGCAATAATTTGGATGGTATTTCTTGTATCGACAAGACAGTCCTCGTGTCCCCAAAGTTCGACGAGACCGTAGCCATCCGACACGCAACACAGCACAGGGAACGGAAACGTTCCGGCTTTCGTATAATGATATTTAGGAATATGACGGGAAAACTGACTCAGGACGATCGGACGGTGATCTGAACCCTGCTCCCACCTCTCATAACGAATAAGTGGCCCGAGACGTAACCAATGATGCACCTCGTCTGGGTTTCGATATGAAATGTCTTAGTGGATTAGCTGCAAGACTGTCGTACCCGACAGTAAAATGTTTGGGCTCCATTACATGCTTCTTTAACCACTCTCTTTCTCTACAGCTCATTGAAAACAAAAAGGAATCAATAAAAACTTCTCTGGTTACTACTGCCTCAATCTGCAGGGTGTCAGTGATATTTCGGAATGCGTTCTCTCCTGCCATTTTCAGGCGGAGATACACTAACCGTGACAATTCGCAGCATGCCCATAATGATTCAGTCAGTCGACTTAGCTAATTATGTGATGTGTAGATTACGGACGGTGAGCAAAACAATGTTTTAGTCCTGACAGATTCGACATTGCCTGCGCTGGGAAACATAAATAATCCACACTGAACTCGATAAATAGTTCAGTCGGATGGATATTTATGATTGAAAGTAAATTTTTAAAAACTAATTAGTTCTGAATCGTCTCTAAAGGCGAAAGTCGACTGCATTGTGTCGGATTTTCCTAGGTTGGTGAACGAATTTTAAAACAAGGTGAAGCTTAATCTGTACAATACGTGTAGAGAGCGTTTGTCCAGGCGATTTATGTAATAACTCATAGAGAAATTTACAACGTAATTTTGTCACAGAAATAATTTCTCCCTAAGAAACAGACAATGTGAACTTTTCAGACGTAACTGCAAGATTTTTTAATAGTTATATGCTACCACCCCAAGAGCGGCTTAACTCGGACCAGCAGTGATTGGACACGGCACTGAGGGAAAAAAGTGAATGGCTGTTATCGATTCCTTCGTTTTCATAAATTACAATAGACTTTCTGATACGGGGATCTACCGCTTGAAGTGATTGCAGTGTGGGCCTGAGCGGCGAAAAAGTTTTGTCTCTACTTTAGGGGTCTTATTTGCGCGGCGTTGTTGCCTACACACCGCATAAAAGGAATCCTCCGAGTTTGTACGACTGCAATAAGCAAGCAGGTTAAAGGAGGTTCCGCCGCATATGCGCTCCGGCGTCCGAATTACCTCTGCAAGATTGCCGGACGGCATTCCACTAAGCCGGCTGTGTTTCGTAACTCCAAGCATTAGCATAGCGCAGTCGTCGTGGTTGCGGAATGTAGCTGTTGCCCTCGCCTAATGTGTGTCGTTTGGTTGCCTGATACATATTCATACGATAGCTCAGCTAAATTACAATTAAATGAACCGGTAATTAAATGTTAAACCCCGTAATGACTACGTATAATCTGGCTGAAAGCTCAACAATTTAATACGCTGCAATGTGCAACATACTGCAGCATAATTATGCTGAAATGAATTTTTTTGAAAACTAGAAGTTGTAGGCCTGTCTATGTTTCGAAAGCAGATCAGCTGCCTTTCGCAAGAAGCGGCGTATCTTCGAAATAATCCAAACATGTGTTACGAGAAATGGAAGACTGACGCTAGATCCTTGTCCGTGAAACGCACTAGGGTATCAAGAATGGTGATATACTGATTTACTGTCAAAAATCACTCAGCGTATTCTGCGGAATCGACAGAAAATGGTAGACTTTAATAAGCATGTTCACTGATTTTTCAGTTGCTTTTAGAGAGAATAGCTTCAAAATTACGAATGAAAAGCGCAAAAATAATTTATTTCGTTAACCGGTTGTCGACTAACAAGGCCACCACAAACACTTATAACTGACTATCGTCATGAAAGAGGTTACAATACTGATTAACAATACTGATGTCACACATCTAGAGTACGGTGCAAACACAAGTAAATGACATCTCTGACACAGCAGTGGTAAGGTAAATGAAAATATTAACACCGAAGTTAGCAAAGTCCTAATTCCATATTTGCTGAGCATGTACCGAGTGAAGGTCACAGCTGCCAATCACAATCCCATGTCCTCTACTCAGCGAACGTAGGCCAACAGCTTCATCCATTGGAAATACCGGAAATCAATAAACATCTGGCGCACAAACATCTGATTGAAATAAATAAATACTTCCCTTCTCCTAAACTTCACCTAAGCCTCCCATTTCTCAGATTCTTCTCAAATGTCTGTTCTATCTGTTCCTTCATTTTCCATTATATAATTTATTTATTTTATTGTGATTGGCTATAAGTACTCCGCATATTTTGTTGTTTTAACATACAGGGTGAGGCAGCTACGACAGACCACCCCAAATACAGGGCTGTTTAAAAACAAAACAAAAAAGCGAATAAATTTCAAACATTTATTACTTCTAGACTATAAAAGATATAAACACAATTCCAGCGTTCCTGGAAACAGAAAAGTCCAACTTTTTATGCATTCAATGTGAGCACTGTGTGTTACACGACAGATATCAAAATGGTGGCTCTTTTCCTGCCACACGGGAAGCAGCTGGTCTCTCGTTATCGAATTCACAACTTCAACAATGCGTTGTCGCAGACTTTCAAGTGTGTCTGTATTCATATGGAATATATGTAACTATCTCTCATACATCCTTGATCTTCTTGTCTATACGCCTTTTCTGTTGGAATGTGGGAACTCTCGATCTTTTGCAGCAAGAAGGTGTTCTCCACATCATCATCAATGAAGTCAGAGAAATCGACATTTCCAGAGATTTCGCTGATGTTGCTGCGCCGAAGTAACACACTTCTAAACCATCTAGAATAGTTACCAGATGAATAACTGTAAATCATTTCGCTTTAATGAAGAATATCTAAACTCAGATGTCAGACATCAAACGCACTCTGATGCGCTGCAGTCACTAGGTTTTAAGCAAATGAACAGCAGACACAAAGACCAGTTGTTAGAGCAACCACAACGTTGAGGGTGGACGAACACTGAACTGGGATACGTTCCCTTCTTCAAACTAACGAATATTTCAAAGTCCGATTAAGCCGCCACATGAGTGGTTTTCGTTCCCTTTTAATAGCTCATAATGTGCATGTCTACGCTAACACATGTTTTCTGAAAAAAAAAAAGAATCGATGTTTTGGCTCTTGTTTATTTCTTCAAACTACCAATTCTATTACAACGACCTTTTTAGAACTGTGACAATGTTATTCTCGGTAAGCAGTAATGACGAAATAAAAGAGGCTCTGCACAGCTAAAACACAACAGTTGGCCCAGTGGAAGGCCACTATAGCAGTGGTCGAAACGTTGGTTTCTCAATTACAGCTTTTTACATTTTGACGCGGTACGATACCCATAAAATTTTTATGTCAACCGACTCCGGCTGCGGAAACCTACGTAACTGTACAGTGACGGAAAAAGCCGCAACACCAAGTTGTCTTGTGCGATGTAAACGAAAACCGGTACGCGTGTTTCAACAACTGAAAGATGATGTCTATTTAAATTTCGCGCCAGTCGCATAAGAGGATGTAAATCAGGTTTGCGTTAAACTCACGCTGTAACGGTCGTGATCGTTAGTTACCTTTCAGATTGGACGTGATGAGTTGTGTTATTCAAGAATGTCTTTGAGGCGAAGACGCCTTTATCAACACCCGACTGAGTTTGAACGTGGTCGTGTTACAGGGCTACGAGAAACTATATGTTCCTTCCGCGATATTGCAGAAAGACTTGGCACGGAGGGAGGTAGCTACTGGTAGGAATGTAGCCACTGTACATGACTGCTACCAGCGCTGTGCACGAAAAAGTAAGGTCGCAAGAAGACCAGACTCCGGACGGCCACGTGGCACTACCGAGAGGGAATACCATCTGTAGAAGAAATCTGACAAGCAGCTGGTATCACAGTGGCATAACGAACTGTTGCAAATCGGTTCCTTCAAGGAACCTCCGAGCCAGACGTTCAATAGCGTGCATTCCACTGGCCCCAAATCACTACCATTTGCGACTTCCGTTGTATCAAGCGTGAGTTCATTGGCGGGCAGATCTTCCGGTCTGTTTTCTGAAGACAGCTGGTTCTGTTTCGTTGCCCGTGATTGTCTTGTATTGGTTAGGAGGAGACTTGGTGAGTGCCTGCAACCAACCTGTTTGCGCCCTACACACAATGGACCTACTCCTGCAGTTATGTTCTGGGGTGCGATTTCGACTGACACCAGAAGCGCTCTCGTGGTTATCCGACGCACCCTGACTGCAAATTTGTATGTCGATCTAGTGATTCGCCCTGCTGTACTGCCGTTCATGAACGGCATTTCAGAGGGTGTTATCTAACAGGATAATGGTCGTTCACATACTGCTGTTGTAACCCAAGATGCTCTACAGGATCGACATGTTGCCTCGGCCGCCTTGATCACCAGATCCGTCTCTACTTGAGCGCACGTGGGACGTCATCGGACAATTCCAGCGTCATCCACAAACAGCTTTAACCGTCCCTGTATTGACCAACCAAGTGGAACAGGCATGGAACCCATCCCACAAACTGACATCCTGCACCTGTACAACACAATGCATCCACGTTTGCATCCTTGCATTCAGTATTCTGGCAGTTACACCCGCTAAAACGCATCAGCATTTCACATTTGCAATATCGCGCTTACGTTAAATTGTGATTTTGTAATGTTAATCACTTACATAATATGTTACCTGCACAAATTATTGTTTGGTTTTGCGATTTTTCTCCGTCAGTATATACACTACGTGATCAAAAGTATCCCGACACCAGGCTGAAAATGACTTACAAGTTCGTGGCGCCTTCCATCGGTAATGCTGGAATTCGGAATGGTGTTGGCCCACCCTTAGCCTTGACGACAGCTTCCACTCTCGCAGGCATACGTTCAACCAGGTGCTGGAAGGTTTCTTGGGGAATGGCGGCCCATTCTTCCCGGAGTGCTGCACTGAGGAGAGGTATCGATGTCGGTCGGTGAGGCCTGACACAAAGTCGACGTTCCAAAACCTCCCTAAGGTGTTGTATAGGATTCAGGTCAGGACTCTGTGCAGGCCAGTCCATTACAGGGATGGTATTGTCGTGTAACCACTCCGCCACAGGTCGTGTATTATGAACAGGTGCTCGATCGTGTTGAAAGATGTAATCGCCACCCCCGAATTGCTGTTCAACAGTGGGAAGCAAGAAGGTGTTTAAAACATCAATATAAGTCAGTGCTGAGATAGTGCCACACAGAACAACAAGGGGTGCAAGCCCCCTCCATCAAAAACACGACCACACCATAACACCACCGCCTCCGAATTTTACCGTTGGCGCTACACACGCTGGCAGATGAC
Organism: Schistocerca serialis cubense; assembly: GCF_023864345.2. Lineage (NCBI taxonomy): Eukaryota > Metazoa > Arthropoda > Insecta > Orthoptera > Acrididae > Schistocerca > Schistocerca serialis. The sequence continues at coordinate 247,311,737 of NC_064641.1, read as the reverse complement.
GTTAACCGGACATTCGCCATATCCACGCCCTGCCATTGGATGGCCACATTGTGCACCGTGATTCGTCACTCCACACAACGTTTTTCCACTGTTCAATAGTCTCATTTTTACGCTTCTTACACGAAGCGAGGCGTCGTTTGGCATTTACCGTCATGGTGTGTGGCTTATGAGTGGCCGCTCGACCATGAAATCCAAGTTTTTTCACCTCCCGCCTGTCACAGTACTTGCAGTGGATCCTGATGCAGTCTGGAATTCCTGTGTGATGGTCTGGATATATGTCTCCCTATTACACATTACGACCTTCTTCAATTGTCGGCTGTCTCTGCGAGCCAACAGACTAGGTCGGCCTGTACGCTTTTGTGCTTTACGTGTCCCTTCACGTTTCCACTTCACTATCACATCGGAAACAGTGGGTCTACGGATCTTTAGGAGTGTGGAAATCTCGCGTACAGACGTATGAGACAAGTGACACCCAATCACCTTACCACGTTCGAAGTCCATGAGTTCCGCGGAGCGCCCCATTCTGCTCTCTTACGATGTCTGAGGTCGCTGATATGGAGTACGTGGCAGCAGAATGCTCCTAATATGAAAAAAGTATGTTTTTGGGGGTGTCCGGATACTTTTGATCACATAGTGTACGACCCTTAAATCTTCGTCATCCATTTCTGAGCAAGTATGACGACAAATTTTACGACCAGTGAAGCAGATGGACCAAAGAAGTTCGACAAAGATATTTTACAGTGCAATACGGGCCTTAGGGTGTGTATGTGCCACCACAGGCGCTGGGACGCTACAGTGTGTCAAGGTGAGAGTTATGAGCGCCTCGTGCCCGCTTAGACGGAAGGACGGCAAGAATCTTTCGCAAGACGGGCGAAGTTGTGCCGGGGCCTTGTAGCGGGTGGGTAATTAACAAAGTTGGGCGCGGCGGCAATTACGGCGCTCCCTGCCGCCTCCCGCCTCGTGCTGAGGGCTCGCCGCCGCCGGACGAGTGGTGCCCTAGGGCTCCGTGTAATCCACCTGCCGCCTTCGCTACCGCTCCCCCGCCGCTCTACTAAACCACAGCCGGCCCAGCGGCAGCCTTCCTCTCTCCGGACGCCGCTACTACATCCGACAAGATACTCTCCAATGGCGTGGACCGTAAAAGCACATCACAGCAGCATAAATATATAGACAAAAAGGCATTACAGACACTGGCTGCAACTTAGTGTTGATTTACATGAATGGGAAAAGTAGAATATTTGTGTTGGACCAGGATTCGAACCCGGTCTCCTGATCTCTAAGCAGATTCTCTGACCATCAAACCATCCGCACACAGTGGTCAGCGCAACTGCACGAACTACCCTAGCACGCCTCCCACCAGATCCAAATTCTCAACTTATCCGCACACTAGGAATGTAGTAACGCCTGCGCATTGGCCTCATTACTCGCGGCATCTTGACGATTCCCATAATAGTTCCAGCGTGGTGCACATCCGCACTGGAAAGATCACTGGCCGTCCTCTCCTTATTTTTCGGATCCCTTGCCGCGTCAAATTTGTTTATAAACCCAAGCTTACAAAGACTTCCATTGCCCTCGTCGTTAGGAATTAACAGTCGCACTAATACGCCTTATGGTTAGACTTCCGCTCCACCAAAACTACGGTTCGGTAGTTTTGGTACACTACGTAAATCACGTAGAAAATGGTAGGATTACTGGTAGTATTGGCAAGGAGGGAGACATAAATAAATGTGTGGGAGAGCCGACAACTTCTGTTTCTTTTTGTTTTTTGTGCACATAATTAAAACCGCACATCATTCATTGTTAGTCCATTGTGCAATTTGTATCCTTACAGAACATAAATTGCATTTTTAAATAATAAAAATTATTTGATCGCATAACTACTGAGCTTTTATGTAACAAAAGCAATTACTTTTGATACATGTACAGTTTATATCCACAAACATTAAAAATATTTATAACTATTGAAGTTATTTTGTACCCAGTCCAATAGAACGCTCATCATCATGATCAAACACAAGCGTTTCGTATTATTATTGATAAATGCGAAAGGTGTTTAAGAGCAACATAAATATGTTTTGTGTAGGTGCGACGTGGTATTGAGGTGACGTTTGATATATTTTTGTTTTGCGTTTTTTTTAATTTTAAATCTGTATTGTTTTCTTTATTTCTACTACAGCATCCCTCTGCTTCACATTGTGATTCAACAATTTTCGAATAAAACCTGAATTAAACATTGACAATTTCAGTTTTGCTATGAACACTGTTTATCCTTAAGTAACAGACAGGAGTGTAACTATGCACAACAAAAATTTTCCGTAGACTCCCTGGCCCTTTATATAACTACAGTTTCTATACAATTCACTGCTTCTGGTTTTAGGGGACTTCAGTAAGACACTGATCGCATACGTAAAGAAAGCGATCGCTATGTGGTAACGCCCATTAGGTATGCAACACACCGAACATACAGGTAACGAGGGTACGACCTTAATGACCAACTCAACTAGGAAAACAACCATAGTGTACGCTTACCTTTGGCAGACTACCGTAGTTTTACAACTCTAAAAAAATGTTCAAATGTGTGTGAATTCCCAAGGGACCAAACTACAGAGGTCATCAATCCCTAGACTTACACACTACTTAAACTAACTTATGCTAAGAACAACACATACACCCATGCCTCAGGGAGGACTCGAACCTCCGACGGGAGGGACCGCGCAATCAGTGACATGACGCCTCAAACCGCGCGGCTTTTACAACTCTACATGTGGTACTTTAGTATGCAGTCGGTCGAATTATGTGACAAAGTTATGGAACTTTCACTTGCTGCTTAAGATTATGTAGAAACCTATGACGGGGTAACGTTTGTAGCGATGCAAATTTCGTTAATTGGAGGATAACTCAGCTTAATTTTCTGTAGTCTATCGGCATCAAGCGGCCGGTTCCACGCACTACTAAGGATAAACCTGATGTCTGATTGAAGTTGTAGGTATAGATTCTGATCTGAACAGATTCTCGGATGACAGAATCTCAATACGTAGGTGGAAGCAATAAGAATTTCATTTAATCACACATGATCGTATATTTGTTTATGAGGATTCATTCGGCAACAGCATATTTGTCGAAATGTGGTGTAAGTGCTCTGGACAGTGTTATGAAATGGTACGACGACGTCGTCGTCGTCGTCGTCGTCGTCGTCGTGTAACATAATTCAGGTATGCAAATATTTACGTACCTACATATACAGTTTGACAAAAACGGTACAGGCAGTTGCCCGTGGCCTTGTAGTACGAAGCATACCAGCATTTGCCTGTAGTAATTTAAGGAACCACGGAAAACCTAAATCAGGATGGCTGGATGTAGATTTGAACCACCATTCTCCAGAATACAAGGCCAGCCTACTTAAAACAGTGCTGCTTCCATCCGCTATCGCATTCACAAGAAATGTTCTCAGTGTTCCTGTAGAATATAAGTCCTCACATTGCAGGAGCAGGTATTTTGGTCAATCTACACACACGATTTCACAATGCTGCACAGAGAACCGACGGCATATTACGTATGACGGTTTTGATATTTTGTTGTTGGCAAACAGACGCTCATGTTTGTTGAAACGATTATATTACCCAACACGTCTACCTATTGGGATTCCCTCATTTAAGAAGCCGCTGAGTTCAAAGTTTACATAACTTTAGCTTGGGGCTATACCGTTAGTGGTGTGTGGGAACCACCTCCCGATGCAGAAAGACTAATGAGGAATGATCTGACTCATCCAACCCGTAACGCCTAACAGAATCAGCATCACTAGTAATGTTCCCCTCTCACAGATACTACCATAATCTTTAATAGGACATGGAACTTCCGTGTCTTCGTGATGTCTCCATGACACATTTCGACCGACTACAGACTAACGTGACACAAGGCAAAATAGTAAGGCAGTTAACTCCTGATGATCAAGTCAGAGTAAGTCGTTGAAAAAAGCATAAAGCGGCAAGAAACCCAGAAACATTTATCCAAAAATGTTGCCTCAGACCTTTCAACAATACTCAGGCTGTTAATTCTGAACTACTGATGAGCACATGGCGCTCAAATCACTAAGCTTACACGAGTTCTTAAATTTGATTTTCCGGAAAACCGATTTCACAACACTGCTTCTCTCTGGTTATATGTTCAAATCTACATTCATCCTAGTGATACCGGTTTGGCGGCCAGATTTCAGCTCCTACAGTCGATTTTCGTTCCGTGTAAAAACTTCACCGGATCTGAGTAGTGACTGGATTGTCAAATTGCTATTAACTTTTTAGTGTATTGGTTAATGTCGTCGAAATAATTTTGTGTACAGTGAAGGAAAAGAACTAGTACTGTACTCACCAATAAAAGTTATTCATTTCCTCTGTTTTACAAGAGAACCATATTTTGCCTTTATTAGACAGAAAGAGGTAAATAAATGCTAATAAACTGGCTGAATTAGCAAAATCTAACTGCTTGGCAACAACCATAGATCCTGCCCAAGTGGCTGATTTCTACACTGGTATAAACACGCCCTCATTGGTGTGACATGCACTCGCGCAAAAGCTATGGCTGGTGTGGAAACATTCGCTAATTCTGTGCATAGAACTATCAGTGCGTCTTTACCGACTCTGAATTCATTCAGACATCTTGAATCTCCAAAAAGCTGGAGTACAATAACATTTTACTAGTGATCCCCTGGCAGTTTTTTCTAAAATGCGCGTGATCTGTGTGGGTGTCATAAAAGAATTTCGGAAGCATTAATTGGCGATGAAAAGATTTTTAAACACCTCTTCGTCGATAATCTCTTCCTCTTCCTCCACCTCATGAGTTCAGTGACATCCACAAAGAAATCATTATGAAATCACATTTTCTCCTCATTGAAAAACATAATAAGAATATAATACGTGGCTTCATTTTGTTCACGAGAAGGCAACAGGTGGTTTACAGACACCATTCGTGGAAAACAACTGACGCTCGGAAAATTAGGGTTTTATCAACTAGAAAGGCGGTCACGGCCTACAAGACAGCAAAAACGGTTCAAGAAATTCAATTTTGTTCTGCAAATTGCGTCGCATGTAGTGACTGTTCAGAATTGGATGAACATAGCGGGTGTTTTGGCTACAGGCTCAAATACGAACATATATTTTGTGTGTATCGAAAGCATTCGATTGTGCAGATTATTACAGTCTCTTATAAAAACTCAAGCCTTAAGTTAAGGCTGTTACAAACAACTCCGTGGAATCTTACTTGAAATAAATGATGCAAAAATTAGTGCGCTGTTTAATTCAAACAGAACTGGAGGGAGAGAAACTTTTAGTGACTGCAGAGAATTTACACATAGGAACAAGCAGGATTCAATTTTGTGTTCACTTTATCTCGTATATACCTTACTGACCTTCCACTAAATACACTTGAAGCGAAGTTTTTGGAGACTACGCAACTAAATTAAATGTTCCCAGGTTTCAAGCCTCATGAACTGAGAGAAAATTCTTGAGTTTTGGACAGCTGACTCCACCAACGTCCTTGGAAAATTTCTGGCTGCCGGACAGGAAAGGTATCCATCTATACACGCCGGCAGCAATGTACAAAACGTTCCAGATACGGGCCGAATTAATGCACGCGCAGGAAGGGACAGGTATCGAAAGCTCGAGAATTTGATCTCAACTGATGCGGCTTGCAAAACGAGAATATTATCTTAATTTGATTACATCCAGATATGCCACCGCGAAAGACTACGGACAGATTACACAAGCGCTGCAGTTAATCATATTAGGGAGACAGCAGGAAAAGAAATTTTTAACAACATCTTTCAAAGAAGAGTTGTAAGGTCCTCTGCTAATTTACGCTCCATCGACTTTGAAGACGCAAATCATATTCAATATTTAAAATACTTAATATCGCACAGTTAAAGCAGTCAGCGAATACGTAGGTTGCTCAAAATTTTAAACAATATATATTAATGAAAATTTCATCGCTAACAGCCGTCCTGAGCAAAGTAAATCAATTACAGTTTCATGGACAATTCAGGCCGAGCACGAAGGGCACTGCACATCGTGGAAAGTTTAACTCTCGATATGAGAGTCCACGTTCTAGTAAGAGGCAAGGAGCTTATAACCTCGGCCAAAACCTGCATGGGGAAAAATATAGTGAAATTCGAGTTTGTTTGAAGGTGTAGCATCACCTGCGAATGGAACAGGAAGAAGGAGAGACAACATGAAACCTTCGCTATACACTTTCGCTGTCTTGCGGAATACACGTGTAAAAACAGTTGGCTGCGGTCTACCAGCTGAAGACGCCTCATGGAGCGATATGAAGCAACTCCACGGAAAATGCATATACCACAAAAGTTACCTTAATCACAGGCTTGGTGCAGTAATTAACATTAAAAGCTTTTATTCTTGGCACTCTATTGGAGGAGTCAAAATTTTAATTATTTCCTAAAAAAAGTAAAGTTACGTTCTTCAATTTTCGCATGTTTGAAGGTAATTTGTGTAGTCCTGACACGTTTTGAAATACCCGGCGCCACAGTACCGTAGCATCTTGCCAGGTAAGCCGAAACAACATGGCTCGGCGCACTGATGAAGTGGACATGGGATGCGTAAAAAATTCCTACGTGTATGCTCTGGAACGTATTGAGACGAACTTGTGGTTAGATAAAGCTTTAAGTCGTTGCCCAAATCGCGCTCGGGTAATCCAATTGGTACAGTACTTCCAGCAAAAGGCAAATATTTTGCTTAGAGTCCCGGTTCTGAACGTAATATGAACCTGTGAAAGGCAAGCAAGAACTTTTTAACATCACGTCATGTAGAACTTAAAGAAAACCACGAAAAATCAAGAACAGCATAGTCAGACGGGACCTTGAGCCCTGCTACCCTCTAATTCGACTTCAGTGGCTTAATGACGGTAGCCTTCAAAGTTATAATTAATGAACACTCTTTTAGGCCTTAATAGAATTTTACACCTCTAGAATTGCAGTCTAGAATCATAACTAAATATAAGACGTGCGACTTCGGTTCAACGTGCAACATCTACATTAATACCTCCTAAGTGATTGTACAGTGATTGGCGTTGGGTACATCGTACCAATATTACTGTCTCATTCTATTCGACTGCTGATCGAAGTAAAACTGATTCACCATATTTCTCGGTAAGCGCCATTACGTATCTTTTTGTCTCACTAACGCTACGTGAGATATACACTGAGGTCGCAAAAGTCATGAGATACCTCCTAACATCGTGAAGGACCTCCTTTTCAACGGTGAAGTACAGTATCTCGACGTGGCGTGGACTCAACAAGTCTTCGGAAGCCCCTTGCAGAAATACTGAGCCAAGTTGGCTCTATAGCCGTCCATAAATGCGGAAGTGTTGCCGGTGCAGGATTTTGTGCAAGAACTGACCTCTCGATTATGTCCCGTAAATGTTCGATGGGATTCATGTCGGACGATATGGGTGGCCAAATCATTCGCTCGAACTGTACAGAATGTTCTTCTAACCAATCGTGAACAATTGTGGCCTAGTTACACGGCGCATTGTCACAAAAAAAACCACCGTTTGGGGCATGAAATCCATGAATGGCTGCAAATGGTCTCCAGACAGCCAAACAGTCAATGATCGGTTCAGACGGATCAGAGGACCCAGTCCATTCAATGTAAACACAGCCCACGCCATTATGGAGCCACCATCAGCTTGCACTGTGGCTTCTTGATAACTTGGGTCCATAGCTTCGTGTGGTCTCCTCAACACTCGAACGCTACCTTCCGTTCGTACTTACTGAAATCGGGAGTTATCTGACCAGGCCACAATTTTGCAGTCGTCTAGGCTGCAACTGATATAGTCACAAGCCCAGGAGACGCACTGCAGGCGATGTCGTGCTGATAGCAAAGATACTCGCGTCCGTCGTCTGCTGTCATAGCCTATTAATTCTAAATTTCACCGCACAGTCCTAATTAATACGTCCGTCATACGCCCTAAGTTGCTTCTGTGGCTATTTCACGCTTGTCTGTTAGCACTGACAACTCTACGCAAACTGCTCTCGGTTGTTAAGTGAAGGACGCTGGTCACTGCATTGACCGTGGTGAGAGGTAATGCCTTAAATTTGGTATTCTTAGCATGCTCCTGAGACTGCAGATCTCTGAATATTGAATTTCCTAACGATTTCCGAAATGGAATGTCTCATGTGTCTATCTGTAACTACAATTCTGCGTTTAAAGTCTTAATTCCCGTCGTGTGGCCCTAACTGCGTCGGGTACAAATGACAGCGCCGCCAATGCACTGCCCTTTCATATCTTTTGTACGCGATACTACGGGACACACACATATATATGCACATCACTATCCCGTGACTTCTGTCACCTCATCCAAGGTGATAAAAGAGAAGAGAAAGTATGACGAACAGTCCGATTATCTTCGCACCTCATATAAAGTAGTGTGTAAGAGTAACGAGGAGGATTGTCCCACTTCAAGATGCGCCATTTATGAAGCCTGAATGTTGTGCCTAGATGCGAGGTACGGCGCTAACGTAAACTCAATATCTTAAGAGTCTGATGCAAACAGGTGTGTAGTCAACAAGGCAGTTCGTCGCGAGTTAACCGGCGTTCAACGTGGGATGATGGTGCAACACCCATGGGTTACAACGTATGGGAGATTACACCAAAATTCGGTTCCCCAAGATTGTCCCAAAGACAATGTAAGCACACGAGTTAACACCCGCAGAGGACAACCGCAAGTGTTTCACGAAAGGAGCCTGACGAAGTGGTCGAGCGGTTCTAGGCGCTACAGTCTGGAACCGCGCGACCGCTACGGTCGCAGGTTCGAATCCTGCCTCGGGCATGGATGTGTGTGATGTTCTAAGGTTAGTTAGGTTTAAGTTGTTCGAAGTTCTAGGGGACTGATGACTTCGTAAGTTAAGTCTCATAGTGCTCAGAGCCATCTCTCTCTCTCTCTCTCTCTCTCTCTTTTTCCACGAAAGGACGTCAACTCGCAGTGCCATACGTGGCACGAGAGTGTCTACTGTTAGATCGGCGCCGATTAGGATGTTGGCTGTCAAGAACCCATTTCTACCAAGACTGTACGGTCACACAAAGGCTTTAGCAGTCGATGACCCGGAACACATCCAGTGCGTTTCCATGACTTTTGCCCACTCAGTGCAGAAAGGGACGAGAACCGCCTTGCACACTTCTTCACCAGAATGTAGGCTTGTAAACACTGGTGCCTGCCTTCGCCTCGCAGCAGCAGGCAGACAGGGTCGGGGAGAAGTTCCCTTTAAGCAGCCAGCCGGCGTGCACAGGTGTCGTCCGGCACGCGGACGCATGGCTGCGTGGCCCGCAGCGCGCACAGCACGCAATCGATAGCCGCGAGCGCGCGCCCCGCCAGCGGCGACCGGCCTACACAGATGCGGCCAGCGGAGCGCGACGAAGAGTCCGCATGTTGGTCGGCAGGGCAGGGCCAGTCCTCTGCTGCACGAGGGCAGGGGCTGAGTAAATAAGAGCGGCATGAGATTCGTCTCTGATTCTCTAGTTCTTCCGAAGAGTCAAAACAATAGGAGACTGTGGGCGGTGCCTTCCAGCAGGAACTTACACTACTGACCGTTAAAATTGCTACACCAAGAAGAAATGCACATGATAAACGGGTATTCATTGGACAAATATACTATACTAGAACTGACATGCGATTACATTTTCACGCAATTAGGGTGAATAGATCCTGAGAAATCAGTACCCAGAACAACCAACTCTGGCCCTAATAACGGTCTTGATACGCCTGGGCATTGAGTCAAACAGAGCTTGGATGGCGTTTACAGGTACAGCTGCACATGCAACTTCAACACGATACCACAGTTCATCAAGAGCAGTGACTGGCGTATTGTGACGAGCCAGTTGCTCGGCCACCATTGACCAGACGTTTTCAGTTGGTGAGAGATCTGGAGAATGTGCTGGCCAGGGCAGCAGTCGAACATTTTCTGTATCCAGAAAGGCCCGTACAGGACCTGCAACATGCGGTCGTGCATTATCCTGCTGAAATGTAGGATTTCGCAGGGATCGAATGAAGGTTAGAGCCACGGGTCGTAATGCATCTGAAATGTAACGACCACTGTTCAAAGTGCCGTCAATGCGAACAAGAGGTGACCGAGACGTGTAACCAATGGCATCCCATACCATCACGCCGGGTGATACGCCAGTAAGGCGATGACGCGAATACACGCTTCCAATGTGCGTTCACCGCGATGTCGCCAAACACGGATGCGACCATCATGATGCTGTAAACAGAACCTGGATTCAGCAGAAAAAAATAACGTTTTGCCATTCGTGCAGCCGGCCGCGGTGGTCTAGCGGTTCTGGCGCTGCAGTCCGGAACCGCGGGACTGCTACGGTCGCAGGTTCGAATCCTGCCTCGGGCATGGGTGTGTGTGATGTCGTTAGGTTAGTTAGGTTTAAGTAGTTCTAAGTTCTAGGGGACTTATGACCTAAGATGTTGAGTCCCATAGTGCTCAGAGCCATTTGAACCATTTGAGCCATTCGTGCACCCAGGTTCGTCGTTGAGTACACCATCGCAACAGGCTCCTGTCTGTGGATGCAGCGTCAAGGTTAACCGCAGCCATGGTCTCCGAGCTGATAGTCCATGCTGCTGCAAACGTCGTCGAACTGTTCGTGCAGATGGTTGTTGTCTTGCAAACGTCCCCATCTGTTCAGTCGGCGATCGAGACGTGGCTGCACGATCCGTTACAGCCATGCGGATAAGATGCCTGTCATCTCGACTGCTAGTGATACGAGGCCGTTGGGATCCAGCACGGCGTTCCGTATTACCCTCCTGAACCCACCGATTCCATATTCTGCTAACAGTCATTGGATCTCGACCAACGCGAGCAGCAATGTCGCGATACGATAAACCGACATCGCGATAGGCTACAATCCGACCTTTACCAAAGTCGGAAAGGTAATGGTACGCATTTCTCCTCCTTACACGATGCATCACAACAACGTTTCACCAGGCAACGCCGGTCAACTGCTGTTTGTGTATGAGAAATCAGTTGGAAACTTTCCTCACGTCAGCACGTTGTAGGTGTCGTCACCGGTGCCAACCTTGTGTGAATGATCTGAAAAGCTAATCATTTGCATATCACAGCATCTTCTTCCTGTCGGTTAAATTTCATGGCCGTAGCACGTCATCTTCGTGGTGTAGCAATTTTAATGGCCAGTAGTGTAAAAATGAACTACTAAATGCAGAGGAGAGAGCAAACATGTGGAAGGAGTACATTGGTCTCTGTAATAGGGAGTATTTGTCTGAAGACGTGATAGAAGAAGAAACAAGAGTCGATAGATAGGGGATCCAGTATTAGAGTCAGAATTTAAAAGAGCTTTGGAAGACGTAAGATCGAATAAGGCAGAAGCGATAGATACCATTCCATCGGAATTTCTAAAATCACTGGGGAAAGCGTCAGAAAAACTACTATTCATGTTGGTCTGTTGTATGTATGAGACTGGTAAAACACCATTAGCCTTTCGGGAAAACATCACCGACACAGTTCCGAAGATAGCAAGACCGACAAATGAGAGAATTATCGCACAATCAGTTTAACAGCTCATGGATCCGAATTGCTGACAAGAATACCATACAGAAGAATGGAAAAGGAAACAGACTGTGTTAGATGACGGTCAGTTGGCTTTAGGAAAAGGAAAGGCACCAGAAAGGCAGTTCTGATACTGTGGTTGATGATGGACTCAAGACTGAAGAAAAATCAACACACGTTCTTAGGATTTGTCGACCCCGAAAACGGTGTAAAACGGTGCGAGACGTTCGAATTTCTGAGAAAAATAAAGGTAAACTGTAGCGAAAGATGCGTAACGTAGAATATGTACATGAGAACAATTAAGAGTGGAAGACGAAGTACGAAGTGCTCTGATTAAAAAGGGTGTATGAAAAGATGCAGACTTTTGCCTCTACTGTTCAATCTAAAGATCGAACAAGCAATGACGGAAATCAAATAAAGGTTCAAGAATGGGATTAAAACACATGGTGAAAGGATATCAGAAATAATTTTTTGGTGATGGCCTTGCTGTCCTCAGTGAAAGTAGAAAAGAATTACGGGCTCTGTTGAATGGAATGAAGTATAATGAGTACAGAACATATATTGGAAGTAAGTCGAAGAAAGACGAAGGTAATGAGAAGTAGCAGAAATGAGAGCAGCGACAAACTTAATATCAAAGTTGGTGTTCACGAAGAAGACGAAGTTGAGGAATTCTGCTACCTACACAGCAACATAACCCATGATGGATGAAAGGACGAGGACAACATAACCCATGATGGATGAAAGGACGAGGACCTAAAAAGTAAACGCACAGACAGAAACGGCATTGCTATCCAAGAGAAGTCTGCTAGTATTAAACATAGGCCTTAATTTCAGGAAGAAATTTCTGAGCATGTACATGTGAAGCACAGCATCGTATGGTAGTGAAACATGGACTGTGGGAAAACCAGAACGGAAGAAAATCGAAGCATTTGAGATGTGCTGCTACAAGGTGGACTGGTAAGGTAAGGAATGAGAAGTTTCTGCACAGAATCACAGATAGGAAAGGCATGCATGGAAAATATTGACGAGAAGGAGGACAGGGTGACAGGGTATGTCTTAAAACGTCAGGGGATAACTTACATGGTACTAGAGGGACTTACAGGAGATAAAAACTGTAAGGAAAACACGGATCGGAATATATTCAGCGTATAATAGTTCGATATTTTGTTACGTAATTGTATAAATATCGCATGTTTCGCATACTTTTAACTAATTTTTTAAATTAAAGATAGAATACGAAATGGCAGAGGCACAAGCTAGTTTCACGCCTGTGGAGATACATAGCGTCGAGGTGGCTGATTCTTCAATGAAACTCTGCCACGGAAATTCACAGTGAGATGTGAAAAAGATAAGGTTCAAATGGCTCTGAGCACAATGGGAGTATGGGACATCTGAGGTCATCAGTCCCCTAGAACTTAAAACAACTTAAACCTAACTAACCTAAGGACATCACACACATCCACGCGAAAAAGCTAAGGGGAAAGTAACCTTGCTACAGCACTGACAAAAGCTGTTTATCTAGTTTCAAGATTTCACTGTTGAAGGTCAGTTTACTATATGCCGCCCACAACGTCAACAGACACGGAACCAAGTGATGCTGTTCACACGCTCATTCGTGACTACCGACAGACACCTCAGGAACATATTAGTTTCATTAAAACAATATCCTAGGGAGGAGTAATCTCTAAGGAAAGTGAATTCCAAGTTCTTTGAATAGTGAAGAGAAGAAGCACGATTTGGTACCTCCCAAGAACTCATTTTTATGCTCCAGAAGGATTAGGATGAAATATGGCAACATATTTATGATCCTAAAACTAAGGAAATGTCCAAGGAATGGCGTCACAGTGGATTCTCCCGATCGAAGAACTTCCGCGTCATGTATCATCCGAATAGTCACGGCACCCTTTTCTGGGGCGGTGTTATGTTCTTGGGTAGTGTCTAAGCTAGCCTCCTCGAGCAGCTGAAAGAAGACTTAACAAGAAACGACGTGGAAAGCTGACCAAACGGGTCCTTTTGTCGCAGGACTATGTATCCTTGAAACGTTCTAAGTTGTCTCCGCCAAACTGTCTCTGCCTTTCTTAATTTCCGAAGTAACATGTGAAATGTCGTCAGACTCAGGCGTCAAAAATTCTGCTGAGAAATATTCTGACAATCTATCACATGATTTCTACCTGAAGGGACCGGAAAAACTGCAACGCCCACAGAGTGCATCAGGCTGAAAGGGTAGGGGGCTGTGGGAGTACTGAAGAATAGATATGGACCGTCAAAATACACTGTTCAACAAATAACCAAACTACTCAGGCTGTAGTTACTTGCCAAACCGATTGAATCACGTTGTATCCCTAGAGACATCCCAAGCGGTATTTCAGCGCACTGCTAACTATCTTCCCGCAAAATTCAAATTAAGGATAGTTTTGGGTACCACCTTGTATAAAGTGCTGCTTATATTTCGGTCGAGAAACTTACTAAATGACAATGAAGACTGTGTGAAACGATGTCATCAAACCTACCAAACTACTCACTGAGTGTAATTTTAGAAACTAAAAGGTAAACCCACAGTTCGTGATACAGAAGGGGGCGGCACTATAGTGGAACACTGGACGTCAATCAAAAATTGTGTAAGACACGGAATAGATGATGCCAAGGCAGGAAATCCTGCTGGCACATGCGGGCCACGGCAGAGACAGTAAGCAGAATCCCTGCTGTCACCGTCCTAGCGGAACAGCGTCGATGCTGTCGGCCAATGAACAAGGGAGCCGTGTACAAGAAGAAGCAGGGGGCGGGGAACATCTGAGGACGCCGCCGACAGGGCAGCCTCTAAAAAAAAAAAAAGGGGACGCTTCCGCGTACGGCTGCCCAAGTAATGCCAACTTCTTCCAAACAAACGCAAGGTTCATTTATTTACAGTGCTGCGAACACATGCTGTGTAGTGAACTAGACGTTAAACAAAGCTGGATATCATCCGACAAAGCAAATTGTACTTTTATCTATTGTTTTACTTAACCACGCCAAGCACTGCACGAACCAAAAAGTATTGCGAAGCGTTCCAAATTTCCATACATGTATTTGGTTCAGTTATGTACGTTTGAGATATTATTAGGAGGGTAACTGCATTTACCAACACAAATAATGATACTGAAAAATAACAATAGCTATAATAATAATAATAATAATAATAATAATAATAATAATACTAGTAGTATTAATAGAAACACGAGGGCTTTTTTCCCTTCAAACTTCGATATGTCGCGAAATTGAAACCACAGTGAAAACCGATGATTTGCGCAGACATGTTGCGCAGTGTCTTCAGCATGCCCGCCGATTGCAGTTGCGTCCACGATGGGATGTGTTTCATCACCCACCATACAGCCTGGAAGTGACTCCCTCTGATTTTCACATCTTTGCTCACACGAGAACTGTCGGAAAGCACAGGAGGAGAGGAGGAGGAGATTAGTGTTTAACGTCCCGTCGACAACGAGGTCATTAGTGACGGAGCGCAAGCACGGGTGAGGGAAGGATGGGAAAGGAAATCAGCCGTGCCCTTTCAAAGGAACCATCCCGGCATTTGCCTGAAGCGATTTAGGGAAATCATGGAAAACCTAAATCAGGATGGCCGGAGACAGGATTGAACCGTCGTCCTCCCGAATGCGAGTCCAGTGTGCTAACCACTGCGCCACCTCGCTCGGTTCGGAAAGCACAGGAGGCTGCCTTCTATGACGAGGGCGTTGGAAAGTTGGTACAATGCTATGACAAGTGGGTAAGTCGGAACGACGACTATGTTGGGAAGTAGCTGGAACGTGTAGCTAAATGTTGCAAATAAAACATTTTTGATCTTCACTGTGATTTCCATTTCGTGACCGATCGGAGCTTGAAAAAAAAACAAAAAACAAAAAAAAAAAAACAAAAAAAACTGCGCTCGCAGTAGTAGTAAACAAAGGCTGTAACTCCAGAGGGCTGTAACGAAACGTAGGAAGACATCTAAAGGATTTATGATAGTGTAGGGACTGGTGCTTGATCCTGAGCGTAACTGAGCATAAATAAGCGAAGAAAACGATTTCTGTGCACTTAAGCTGTTAACGATAAAAGAATGACAGTCGTAAAATGTCTGGGAGTAATATTCCAGACCGACCTAAAATTTAATGACCACGAAAACAGAATTGCAGAAAAAACATGTCAGACTGACAGTCACTGAAAGAAACGTGAGGAAACGAAATTCATCCACGAGAAAAGTGATTTTCAAAGCACATGTACGACCGATTTTCGAGTACCGCTCATCAGTCTGAGACCCTTGCCACTTTGAATTAATAGTCGAGAAAGAGAAGATCCAACATAGGGCAACAAGGTTTGTCATGTGATCATGTAGTCGGCACAAGAGCGTTATGGCGACAGTAAACAAACTACAGTGGGGGATGCTGCAAGAGAGGCGGTTATGCATCACGGAGAAGTTTACTGTTGGAATTCCGAGAGTACATTCCAAGAAACTTCGGGCAGCGTATTGCTTCGTGCCATATCTTCTGATTCCTGATCTACACTCCTGGAAATGTAAAAAAGAACACATTGACGCCGCTGTGTCAGACCCACCATACTTGCTCCGGACACTGCGAGAGGGCTGTACAAGCAATGATCACACGCACGGCACAGCGGACACACCAGGAACCGCGGTGTTGGCCGTCGAATGGCGCTAGCTGCGCAGCATTTGTGCACCGCCGCCGTCAGTGTCAGCCAGTTTGCCGTGGCATACGGAGCTCCATCGCAGTCTTTAACACTGGTAGCATGCCGCGACAGCGTGGACGTGAACCGTATGTGCAGTTGACGGACTTTGAGCGAGGGCGTATAGTGGGCATGCGGGAGGCCGGGTGGACGTACCGCCAAATTGCTCAACACGTGGGGCGTGAGGTCTCCACAGTACATCGATGTTGTCGCCAGTGGTCGGCGGAAGGTGCACGTGCCCGTCGACCTGGGACCGGACCGCAGCGACGCACGGATGCACGCCAAGACCGTAGGATCCTACGCAGTGCCGTAGGGGACCGCACCGCCACTTCCCAGCAAATTAGGGACAGTTGCTCCTGGGGTATCGGCGAGGACCATTCGCAACCGTCTCCATGAGGCTGGGCTACGGTCCCGCACACCGTTAGGCCGTCTTCCGCTCACGCCCCAACATCGTGCAGCCCGCCTCCAGTGGTGTCGCGACAGGCGTGAATGGAGGGACGAATGGAGACGTGTCGTCTTCAGCGATGAGAGTCGCTTCTGCCTTGGTGCCAATGATGGTCGTATGCGTGTTTGGCGCCGTGCAGGTGAGCGCCACAATCAGGACTGCATACGACCGAGGCACACAGGGCCAACACCCGGCATCATGGTGTGGGGAGCGATCTCCTACACTGGCCGTACACCACTGGTGATCGTCGAGGGGACACTGAATAGTGCACGGTACATCCAAACCGTCATCGAACCCATCGTTCTACCATTCCTAGACCGGCAAGGGAACTTGCTGTTCCAACAGGACAATGCACGTCCGCATGTATCCCGTGCCACCCAACGTGCTCTAGAAGGTGTAAGTCAACTACCCTGGCCAGCAAGATCTCCGGATCTGTCCCCCATTGAGCATGTTTGGGACTGGATGAAGCGTCGTCTCACGCGGTCTGCACGTCCAGCACGAACGCTGGTCCAACTGAGGCGCCAGGTGGAAATGGCATGGCAAGCCGTTCCACAGGACTACATCCAGCATCTCTACGATCGTCTCCATGGGAGAATAGCAGCCTGCATTGCTGCGAAAGGTGGATATACACTGTACTAGTGCCGACATTGTGCATGCTCTGTTGCCTGTGTCTATGTGCCTGTGGTTCTGTCAGTGTGATCATGTGATGTATCTGACCCCAGGAATGTGTCAATAAAGTTTTCCCTTCCTGGGACAATGAATTCACGGTGTTCTTATTTCAATTTCCAGGAGTGTATATTCCTTATCTGCACGGAAGCGGCGCGTTAATAATTAGATTTGGCAATGTTAGTGGTAGTGGGTGGGCGGATATCGTTCCTGTTACCGTCCCTCCCCCTCAACGATGGAATCGTGTAACACCAACAGCTGCCTGCCTGTAGTGTTATCGCACGTGAAAGCGTGCGAACGTTTTCCGAAATGAAATATTCTGGCAGATTAAAACTGTGTGCCGGGACCTTTGCCTTTGCGGGCAAGTGCTGTACCAACTGACCTAACCGAGTTCGACTTACGAACAGCCTCACAGTTACGCCAATAGCTCATCTCATACAACTCGAACTTTACAGCGAGTCTACTGCGTAACATCCGGGACTAGCATTCCTCGGCTGACCGGCACACCGGCTCTCACGGTTAATCCACAGGGCGGATTCGATCCGGGCCCGACGCACCTTCCCCAATACCGAAAGTGGCGTCCTAACGAGCGCGACTATCCGGGCGAATGTTAATTCCTACCATATATTGAGCAACCAGTAAAGGAAACAAAAGAAAAATTCGGAGTAGGTATTAAAATCCATGGAGAAGAAATAAAAACTTTGAGGTTCGTGGATGATATTGTAATTCTGTCAAGAACAGCAAAGGACCTGGAAGTGCAGCTGAACGGAATGGACAGTGTCTTGAAAGGAGGATATAAGATGAACATCAACAAAAGCAAAACAAGAATAACGGAATGTAGTCGAATTAAATCGGGTGATGCTGCGGCAATTAGGTTAGGAAATGAGACACTTAAAGTAGTAAATGAGTTTTGCTATTTGGGGAGCAAAGTAACTGATTATGGTCGAAGTAGAGAGGATATAAAATGTAGACTGGCTATGGCAAGGAAAGCGTTTCTGAAGAAGAGAAATTTGTTAACATCGAGTATAGATTTAAGTGTCAGGAAGTCTTTTCTGAAAGTATTTTGTATGGAGTGTAGCCATGTATGGAAGTGAAACGTGGACGATAAATAGTTTAGACAAAAAGAGAATAGAAGCTTTTGAAATGTGGTGCTACAGAAGAATGCTGAAGATTAGATGGGTAGATCACATAACTAATGAGGAGGTATTGAACAGAATTGGGGAGAAGAGGAGTTTGTGGCACAACTTGACAAGAAAAAGGGATCGGTTGGTAGAGCATATTCTGAGGCATCAAGGGATCACCAATTTAGTATTGGAGGGCAGCGTGGAGGGTAAAAATCGTAGGGGGAGACCAAGAGATGAATACACTAAGCAGATTCAGAAGGATGTACGTTGCAGTAGGTACTGGGAGATGAAGAGGCTTGCATAGGATAGAGTAGCATGGAGAGCTGCAACAAACCAGTCTCTGGACTGAAGACCACAACAACAAGTGTCTCGCCAAACGTAGTTCTTGCCACACACCATTCGCAAAAGGATCAGCAAAGCGGGAGTGGGGTGGGGTGGGGGCGAAGGAGGAGGAATGATAGTGCTACCAGACGCCGAAAGGTTGTTTTAGGATTGTAGGTGTAGATGTATGATTTATCTCGATTCACTGTAGAGTTATTACTAATTCCATTAAAGTAAAGACGGAATGTTGTGTACGCCATACGTATTCGGACAGGGTGAGGCCGACGAGAGCGGAGGGTAATTCCGCGACGCGCGCTGCCGGCATGTTTCGGCACAGAAGCGCGGCGAGGCATGCGCCAGATTAGCCGCCCCTCATAGAGCCAGCCCGCCGGACATATTCAGCAGCAGCGGCCTTGCTGGCAGGCGGATGCCTTGGCCCGTAATCCGGCGGCGATCCACTCCGCAACTGGGCCGGGCAGCCTGCTGGCAACCTCTGCCCAAGGCCCCCTCCCACTCGCGCACTGTCCTATCCCACGCAGCCAGTCCATTACAGAACTGTAACAAAACATTCACTCGGGCCCCCTTACAAAATAAGCTGCTGGCCATCGAAATTGTTACACCAGGGTGGATAGCAAATAACTTATTCCATGTTTACACTACAGTAGGAAGGATACTTAATTTGACGTTGATCTGTGGTATACAGAGTACCAACTTTAGCACAAGGAGGTGCCACTATTGGCAACAAGAATGACTCTGACTCGCCAAGACATCGAGTCCAACAAAGCTCCACGCCGTTTCAGCTCTACGGCAATAAAGGCTCACGACTGTTGGCACGGTGTAAGCATATTTTTGAAAGGGTGAGAGATCAGGAAAACCTTCTGCATCGAGGTAGGTCAGTACAGAAAGGCAGCATGTGGTATTCCGTTGTCTGGTAGAAAGATAACGTTACTGATACCTCGAAGATAAGGCTCTGCCACCGATATTAAGACGTCGCACTACTAGCTATGCGGAACAGAGGAAGTAATGTCGTGCACCCAATTGCTCCAGATACCAACAAACCAGGTGGCGGGCCCGCATGACGAAGATGAATCCAATCTGGCAACGTTCGATCTCCTCGGAACTGCCATACAATAATGTGCAAGTTTTGATGCTATACGCAGAACCGAGATTAGTCTGTAAAAGACGACCACATGATGGCACTCCGGTGTCCAGTGTTGTCGCTGAGCGCACCACTATCGCCGCTCCTCCTCCTGCTGCCACGTTAGACGACGACGCAACACTGGTCGACACGCTGACAGTTCGTTGACGCCGTCGCACGCTCTGAGTGGCTACTTGTCATCCTACGTGAGAGCTCATTTCCTGACACAAACTACGTGGCGTAACTGTACGATGCTGCACGGCCGAGCAAACAATATGGTTGTCCTCTCGGGCGCTAGTCGCGTCAGGCCACTAAGATACAGCAAGTTACGTTATGTTATGTTAACCAGGGACCTGGAAACGACGGAGAGGCTCCGTCCCCGCCGCAGCCGCAGTGGTCCACAACCCCACGACGACTACCGCAGTCCACTTCACCCCTCCGCCGCCCCACACCGAACCCAGGGTTATTGTGCGGTCCGGCCCCCGGTGGACCCCCCCAGCGAACGTCTCACACCAGACGAGTGTAACCTCTATGTTTGCGTGGTAGAGTAATGGTGGTGTACGCGTACGTCGAGAACTTGTTTACGCAGCAATCGCCGACATAGTGTAACTGAGGCGGAATAAGGGGAACCAGCCCGCATTCGCCGAGGCAGATGGAAAACCGCCTAAAAACCATCCACAGACTGGCCAGCACACCGGACCTCGATACAAATCCGCCGGGCGGATTCGTGCCGGGGACCGGCGCTCCTTCACGCCCGTAAAGCCGTGCGTTAGACCGCACGGCCAACCGGGCAGGCTCAAGATATAGCATAGCATAGTGAAGCAAAGCATAGCATTTACTCCGTATTGGCATAATGGTCGTCGGATCCCAATCCACGGAGGCTGCAAGACTGCAGAACGATAGCAACTGCATCCTCGCTAGGCCACGATCCTGCCCCTGTCCACTGTGACACGTGCTGCTTGACGTTTCTACTCTCAAACTAATAAACTATCACCATTCAAATGGACGCTGTTGCGCTGAAATGCTAACCATTTGTTCATCGAATCATGTGATACACTTCATGCCAATCCGACGTTTGTAGCAATTCACGATCTTGCAATTTTAATGGCTAGCAGTGTATATTCTTTTATCTCGTAACGAAAAAGCGCTTCAGTTGCAGCGAAAATTTCATCCTTCATATTCTGATACAACGAAATGTATAAAATTACTAGATCTCCGAAATGACTGTATACTGAGTCAACTTCTCTTTCAGTTTTTTTAAATAAATATGTATCTGGTCGAGCTGTAAAAGTGGAGCAGGGAGTGAAGAGGGGAAAATTTGGGAGGAAAGAGAGAAAGCACGGAACGCAGAAGAAATCACTAAACACGAGAGATGTTTTTCTAACACGCAAGCAGCAGGCAAATCCGGAAGCAAAGCATATGAATCTTTGATCCTCTGTCGTTTATTGACTCTAAAAATGAATACATCCAACATTTTTCTGGTAGAAACGATAAGGACAACCGACCAGTTTACTGTTACATCGTATCGCCAACAACTGACAAGGCGAGCGTTGCCGAAGAAGTGACAAGGTGAGTGTTGTCGAAGACAGCAAACTCGAACCAGAGAGATTCTGGAACTCTAGATTGTTGTTGTTGTTGTGGTCTTCAGTCCTGAGACTGGTTTGATGCAGCTCTCCATGCTACTCTATCCTGTGCAAGCTTTTTCATCTCCCAGTACCTACTGCAACCTACATCCTTCTGAATCTGCTTAGTGTATTCATCTCTTGGTCTCCCTCTACGATTTTTACCCTCCACGCTCCCCTCCAATACTAAATTGGTGATCCCTTGATGCCTCAGAACATGTCCTACCAACCGATCCCGTCTTCTGGTCAAGTTGTGCCACAAACTTCTCTTCTCCCCAATCCTATTCAATACTTCCTCATTAGTTATGTGATCTACCCATCTAATCTTCAGCATTCTCCTGTAGCACCACATTTCGAAAGCTTCTATTCTCTTCTTGTCCAAACTATTTATCGTCCATGTTTCACTTCCATACATGGCTACACTCCATACGAATACTTTCAGAAATGACTTCCTGACACTTAAATCAATACTGGATGTTAACTAATTTCTCTTCTTCAGAAACGCTTTCCTTGCCATTGCCAGCCTACATTTTATATCCTCTCTACTTCGACCATCATCAGTTATTTTGCTCCCCAAATAGCAAAACTCCTTTACTACTTTAAGTGCCTCATTTCCTAATCTAATTCCCTCAGCATCTCTAGATATGCGAACAAAATACATTAATTGGTAGTACCGGACCATGCTTTCAGAACAGCTCAGAACGCAAACAATATACGCTCGCGCGCGCGTGAGTGTGTGTGTGTGTGTGTGTGTGTGTGTGTGTGTGTGTGTGTGTGTGTGTGTGTGTGTGTGTGTGTGTGTGTGTGAGAGAGAGAGAGAGAGAGAGAGAGAGAGAGAGAGAGAGAGAGAGACGGCACGGATTCATTAAAATGTTCGGCTATTCTCGCTATTTCCAGTCGTAAAATATTTAACTAAATGATCTGAACATTCATCTCCATAGTTTCCGACGATCCCTCTCGTAGCAGCAGATACGACGTTAAGTAACTAAATATACACACATCAAAAAACACTTTGCGTCACCCTGGTCCCAGAATTATTGAAGCCGGCCGAAGTGGCCGTGCGGTTCTAGGCGTTGCAGTCTGGAACCGCGAGACCGCTACGGTCGCGGGTTCGAATCCTGCCTCGGGCATGGATGTGTGTGATGTCTTTAGGTTAGTTAGGTTTAACTAGTTCTAAGTTCTAGGGAACTAATGACCTCAGAAGTTGAGTCCCATAGTGCTCAGAGCCACTTGAACCACTTGAACCTGAATTATTGAAGATAGGCGTTGACTGTGGATATTGTATCACAGACACAGTGCCTTTGACTGTTCAGAGATGTCATTAAACCCGCCCAAAGATGTAAACAACCACACATCAGCAGCGCCTATTAGACGGAGGGGACCCGGCAGACGATCAGTTCCAGTCATTCCACCAGGAAGCAGATACACGTCTCCTGTTGTCTGTAGTTCAGCCATGCCTAGACGGTCAATACCGCGGTTCGATCGAGTCTGCACTGTTACTTTGTGCCAGGATGGGCTCTCAGTAAGGGAGCTATCCAGGCGTCTCGGAGTGAACCAAAGCGATGATGTTCGGACACGGAGGAGATACAGAAAGACAGGAACTGTCGATGACACGCCTCGCTCAGGCCGCCCAAGGGCTACTACTGCAGTGGATGACCACTACCTACGGATTATGGCTCGGAGGAATCCTAACAGCAATGCCACCATGATCAATAATGCTTTTCGTGCAGCCACAGGACGTCGTGTTACGACTCAAACTGTGCGCAAAAGGCTGCATGATGCTCAACTTCACTCCCGACGTCCATGGTGAGATCCATCTTTGCAACCACGACACCATGAAGCGCGGTACAGATGGGCCCAACATCATGCCGAATGGACCGCTCAGGATTGGCATCACGTTCTCTTCGCCGATGAGTGTCGCATAAGCCTTCAACCAGACAATCGTCGGAGACGTGTTTGGAGGCAACCCGGTCAGGCTAAATGCCTTAGACACACTGTCCAACGAATGTAGCCTGATGTTTTGGGGTGGCATTATGTGGGGCCGACGTACGCGGCTGGTGGTAATTAAAGGCTGTACAATATGTGAATGCCATCTTCCAACCGATAGTGCAACCATATCGGCAGCATATTGACGAGGCATTCGTCTTCATGGACGACAGTTCGCGCTCCCAACGTGCACATATTGTGAATGACTGCCTTCAGGATAACGACATCGCTCGACTAGAGTGAACCCTATCAAACATACCTGGGATGGATTGAAAAGGGCTGTTTATGGACGACGTGTCCCACCAACCCTACGCCGAATCGCCGTTGAGGAGTGGGACAGTCTGGACCAACAGGGCCTTGATGTACTTGTGGATGGTATGACACGACGAATACAGGCACACATCCTTGCAAGAGGACGTGCTACTGGGTATTAGAGGTACCGGTGTGTATAGCAATCTGGACCACCACCTCTGAAGGTCTCGCTGTATGGTGGTACAACATTCAATGTGTGGTTTTCATGAGCAAGGGCGGAAATGATGTTTATGTTGATCTCTATTCCAATTTTCTGAACAGGTTCCGGAACTCTCGCAACCGAGGTGATGCAAAACTTTTTGTGATGTGTGTATGTAACATGATTTTCAAATTGCCAAAAATCAGACGTCGTTGGCGAACTAGAAACCTGCGTTGGAACTCTCTCAACCAATAAGCTTGAGAACTGTGTTTATGTAATATCAATCTGCTCCGTTCTGAGCAGACTGGGGAAAGGATTTTATTGACTGAGATTTCGACCCATTTTTGGGGTCGTTATAGATATTATTTGTTAATTAATGTAAATACATGTATTCACATCTGTTGGACGAATGTAATGAAAACAAACACTCCAAACCGAAATTTCACGTAAGTCACATCCAATGAAAATCTGTAACGCAACCATCTATGTGGTGTGCTTATAATTATGTATTATTTATATTTTGGGACAATTAATCTGTAAACACACCACATGTAATGAAAGCATGAAAACCGTCTGAAGATGAATCATACCGATTTGAAACCGGTAACGGTATCTTTGAATAAAGGAATTGAAAATAAATTTGTGGCTGGTTGCTGTCTCAACACCATCAACATCTGTCTTCAAATAACAGCCAGAGTCCCCAAACATGTATCATATGACAAAATTGCATATAATTATGTTTTAGGATTACCTTGTAAGTTGTACGGCGGTTAATTTATACTGAAAAACAGGGGGACTTTAACAAACTGGAGGAAGTAGATCTCTGCATTCAATTTTTCGACAAAAAACATAGTAAACTGTGGGACATGTTATAGTAATTTATACAGTCGGGAAGTGTCAGTATGTTAACTGCCTTTACGGATTAATCGTCACAATTACATCTATGACTAACAGCAGCTTCAACTAGAGATCCGATTTCAGTAGCGGGTTGTTGCTCTCAATTACTGGTGACTCACTCTGCTGCGGACCAGTCAATGAAAACTACGTGGAGCTCAATGACTTCGTTATTAACCCCAACACAGTGACATTTTGCGCTGCAGACCGCAATATTCTGTGCTCTACCCACAAACAGTGATAACTGCAAGGAGATATTTGCCACAAACCGTGGTACCGGTAAATACAAAAGCAGCGCTGAGCGAAGAAAAAAAACTTTCTGAGTTACGAGCTATCCAGTTTTTGTTTTCTGACGTGTTCAACATTCGTAAACTTACCCTAAACAAGTTAGTAAAGAGAACACGAAAAGATATAGTCCCAGATTGCAATTACATGCTCTACAATTATTAGACACTATGTTCAACTGCAAGGCTTCTAGCCTGTATCTGATCACAATACTACATACAATAGATCAGTGCAATACATGATACAATTATAATTATATATTGTGTATCCACTAATAAATTCACTGACTTCTTCCGACGTAAGATTCATTGATGGCCCCTACATCAATATGAAGAATGTAATTTAATTAAAATGTCTATAATAAGTGACAAAGTCCATCTGTACAGTGACAGCTATTTTAAAGCAATTGATTCAGTTTTTGACAGATGTAATAGGCAGTACTCCAATAATTGTTGTGGCACTTTGTTAAATTTTAAATGAAGTGTGCAGTCACATTATAAAATATGGATTAGAGAGAGAGGAATATTGGTAATTACCTATGAACAAATATTAACAAGTTTTATTAAATTATAAATTCCAATCTTTGAGGTTCAAAATGGTTCAAATGGCTCTGAGCACTATGGGACTTAACTTCTGAGGTCATCAGTCCCCTAGAACTCAGAACTACTTAAACCTAGCTAACCTAAGGACATCACACACATCCATGCCCGAGGCAGGATTCGAACCCGCGACCGTAGCGGTCACACGGTTCCAGACTGTAGCGCCTAGAACCGCACGGCCACCCCGGCGGGCTAATCTTTGAGGGATCGCTACTGAATATTGGTATCCAAATGCACATGGGAAGCCACGTTGCAAAAAACTGGATCTAGATATCGAGCATCTGATAGGATGATTCAGGAAAAAGACTTTCAGCTGAGTAGTGTCTTAGGAATTAATTACATAAACTCACGATCAGGAAACAACTTCATTGTATATTTGACTGGCTGGCTGAGTTTGGTTGTAGTACAGTAATTCATGAGTGTGATTTTTATATATGTGCAGTGTATAGAAGTTCATTCACTTACTTCAAATTCAAATGAATGTTAACTACGCACTACATACAATTTATATAAAAGTACATTTTTCCTAGAACGTTTGTCTCTGAGCCCACTGTTTTACGATAGTTGTGGATCATACAAATCGATATTTTTCTGTATTTGACGTATCTATTGCGTGTAAAAGTGCGTGCTATAAAACACTAAGACTGATCAGACTGATTCTTAACTGAATTTTGCAGACCGTGTCTTCTCACATTTGAAGCCAAGCACCTGATCGTCTGGTGATATAACTGTCAAATGCTCGTCCGCTATAATCAAGGGTAATTTCTGGTTGTAACTGCTCAACGTTAAGAGCTGTTGTTATTTCGTAGTTATTATTTACTGTCGTCACGGCGTTGCCTCTCTATAGTTCCCCGCCTCTTTGGCATGGTCTCACCGAATCAACAAAACTGTTTAGGGACCATCCTGATCTACAACCGCTCAATCGCTGCCTACAAGTCACGGATTTTAGCCGGAGGTGGATCTGAAGTGTGCAAATTTCCAGTACCCCACAGCAAAGCGGTGGTTTTCAGATGAAATGTTGGTACTGATTATTGTCCCACAGCGAACTGGCAAGTGTTTTTGGTCTACCGTGCCGTAGACCCGTTGCTTCAAAGCACCACAATAGACGGAGACCCGGTCATCAGCACGCTGCTGCCCATGGCTGCTGACTGGGAGTGGGTGCTTTGCCCGATCGAGGTCTCACGGTGCTTCCTAGCGCGACAGCACGTCGGAAGCCGTCTGCTCGCAGGAACACTGAGAACCTACGAGCTAGCTGCGATAAAGTGCGTTGACATCGAGCATTTTGCGTAGCCAGCACACAACTGTCACGGCGGTGGTGAAAACAAGGTATGATGTCATCCTAGATACGCAACACTTTCAGCTATCCCATTCTCGCTCACTATGGCAGCGTTCATTCTCCCCCACCGACAGGACGTCCTTCAATTGACAGATTAATAAAGTATTTGTCAGACACCGAATAAACTAACTATTTCACTGCAAGCTGAAGACAGCCAGTGATTATGAAATCTCTTGACTGGTGGACCTTGTATGAAAATAGAATACAGAAACATGCCAATCTTAGATAATATCCATCTAACGTTCTCCACAGTTGAAGACATTTTGCTAAATACCATCTTTTTGAATTCGACGACGATTTACACGGATGAATCGAGGACTGTCCACGGCGACAAAGAAGAATGCGCAGCATACAGCCCAGCAGAAAATTATCAGGCCCTATATTTCCTACCAAAGGGAGCAACAATCAACTATGCGGAAGCCATCGCAATTAGGAATGCGGTAAAATACGACACATATTGTACACGAAGCAGAATGGTGACATTAGGCGATTTCCTGAGTGTACTGTAAAGCCTCAAAAAATCAGATTGAAACAAAAGTGTGTCGCCTATAACTGTAGACATTACTAAAGAAGTCGCTACAAGCAAGCAAGCAGGAATACTAACAAATTTCTTGGGGGTTGCAGGCCATAGTGGCATCTTCCAAAATGAAACAGTTAGCATGTTAGCGAAGCGAGCAATGAACTTAGGCGAAATGCTACATGATAGACTTAGTTACCAAGAAATGTTGAGATTAATCAATTAAAAAACGAGAAATGACTGGCAGAGCTATAGCATTCGACCAAGACCTTAAAATGAGTGCATTATGGTCGGCTACAAACTAAAATAGTTCCTTGGTTTACCGGTTCGAAAACAAGCAGACGATTCACAACAAAGATTATGTGCATGTGCTTAAATCATGGCAAATCCCCTATCCACCTATTACGTATATCATTGAAGGAATCTCTGTTTTTTAATTTATACAAGAAGGTGGAGACGTGAACTATCTATTAATCTCGAGTACCAGATGCAAGCCACAAAAAAATCTTCTATCCGAGCACCGGTTAACCAAGGGTTCCCCTTTCAACACCAGCTGCAGAGTTGTTGTCATCCCTACGGAATAAGCTAGTATTAAATGTGATGTTCAACCCATATCTAGGTACAGGCTTATTGCGCACATGATGTGTGAATATTTTGTGTGATGCGCTAGTCGTTTTTAATATGGGAAATAGGGGGTTATAATTACTTAATGACTAGTTTCTAGTGGTGTCATGTACGAATCGTTTATTATTTTATTGAAACACAATCTTTCTATGAATAGCAATTACGGAAGTGTATAATAGAATAACCTTTAAGAATAATTAAGAATGATACTAAGTAAATGTGACGGAGGGTTGTGCGCCGCTGGTCAAATGCAAAAAAAGAAGAAAATATTCTCCACCTAAGAAGCTATCACTAATACAATTGATTGTAATTATATCAAGAGTGCTTATTTCGAAATATGTAGCGTACACAGCATATTTTAGTAGTACGGTCACTCATTTAGAGGAGAGAGCGTTGCGGAAACGTAATGCAAGTATGGACTAGCGTTTTCCCGCGAACATGTATTCGTAACGCACGTCGTTGTTATTTTGGACAGTAGAACGCGCACGTCATTCAAATTTTATACACTGTATCATTGCTTATGGAGGCATCTACCACTACATCCACATGAAGACGCTGTACTCTACATTCTGATATGTGGCAGAGAGTGCTTTGCCTACCACTGGTCACCCACCTTCTTTCCTATTCCAGTCGCCAATGGCGGGCGAGATGAACGATTGTTGGTAAGCGCAAGTGTGTTCTTGAACCCCTCTAACTTCACCGTCATGGCCTTTTCACGAGATGTACGTACAAGAAATAAAAGTGTTGTAAGACTCTTCTAGGACCAAACGCCCTAAAAATTACAACAGTAGGGCATACCGTGATACGCAACGCCTCTTTTGTAGCGTCTGCCCACAGCGTCGGATGAGCATCTGCGTATCGCTTTCTTGCTTACCAAACAAATATGTGACGCAAAGTGTTGCTCTTGTTTTAATTTCTCTGTCAAAGCTATCTGGTAAGGCTCCCAGACTCAAGAACAATACTCAAGTAGTGACGGAACGAGGGTTTTGGGTAAGCTAGCTCTTTCGTGGGTGTACTATACTTTCAGGCGATTATTCTAGTGAATCGGTTTGGGATCTGCCTTTCCTACGATTACTTTCATGTTACATGATTTTCTGGGTATAGTACAACGTCATTGCAAAAATTTATCACTTACGAAACTAATGATTCGGACACAGTTTCAGTGGCCTTCTCCTCGGTCTACTGGTTGGTTTCGTCACTGATGGTTATTCATAATATGACGTGATAACATACCCAGAAAACTCCCATGTTAACTGGACGCAGAAGCCTACGTTTTTATACTTTCACCTAGTCCCTCCACTTTAAATCGCTCTGTACGAATATTCACACAAATTTCATGAATGAAACAGCTTCCAGTGATTGTTAGGCAACCTGCAATAACATAATATCGAATCTTTCTGCTTATTTATGCACAGTACGTTACATTCGTTTACCTTGAGCGTCGTCGCCAATCTCTGTACCTGGCGTCCATGTTTTGTAGGGCTTCCTGCATTTCGCTACACAATTTTCTGGTGTGCAGCTTCTCTATACTCAACATCACCCGCTAACAGTATCATGGAGCTTTCGACGTCATCCCCTACGTCATTTAGATATATTGTGAACGCCACGGGTCTGTCACACTCTCCTGAGTTACGCCCGAAGTTACTTTTACATTTCAAGATTTCTCTGCGTTAAGAATGACAATGCGGTGTTCTATTCGCTGACAACACTTCAATTCGATCACCAAGCTGGTCCGACATTCCGAATGCTCCCATTTCGCTCAGCGACAGCGTCGAACTATGTTGAACGCTTTCCGGAAGTCAGGAACATGGTACCAAGCGCGCGCCGGTATATAATTTTACTAGGTGTCGTGTTGAACACAGAGAGAGCTGCGTTTCACACAAACAGACACAGTTTAAGGTCACAAGTTCGCAGGCACAAATTGCAAACAGGGGAGAAATTACTTGACAGAGTTTTAAAGCGTTTGTACACGCTGAAGAAGAAAGTAGTTGCTAGGCCGATGGCATTTTTGAACATGAATTGTGAAGGCAAAGGAGAAACGGTTAGGGCATGAGGTTGAGAAGATAAATAGTATAATAATGTAACTTACAGACGGAGTACTAACCCAATTTGAGAATAACAGGGGAAGGCAGCTAGACCTGTGACTCTGAAGTTAGTAAAATCCAAAAGGTATTTAAGCCAGGGGCTACAGAGTACAATTGGAATATTCCGTCAATGTGCAACATTCTCGGCAGAGCAGGAAAAGCGATGGCGTAAAAAATCACAGAGTGGAACACCCTCTTAAAACACGTGTAAAAATGAATGAGTTATCTTGAGAGGAGTATATGAATACAATTTAAAATGTACAGATTCAGATGCTAGTATGAGAATAAACTGGTCAATAGGTTGTTGCAAATTTGGAGGGTTCTCCAGAAGAAACTATTCTACTAGAATTGTTTTTGCCTTCCGATTCAGTAATATCCGCACAGTTTTCCAGAGTTCTCTATGACGAAAAAAAAAGACAGAGGTGTCTTCTGGCTAGGTCGGCTTCTAAGCCGTTGGGCCTTGGCGGGTGCCCCAGTTACTGAAAAATAAGAAGTACAGTGTAGAGGTATTTATGTAACGTCTAGACCAGTGCGAAACAGATTGTCTGGCAAAGCTCAAGACACTCCGAGTCCTTCACGTATAAATACGGGAGCTAAGCGAGGGCCGGTCGTTTGTGTGGGCAGAACAATAAAAAACAGTTACATGCGTATTTTCATGTCGCTATTGGCAGCGTGCTGTACGCGGCGTGTCTCAGAAACAACAGCCAATTATTATAAAGGCTATATGGCCGACTTCACTGACCGGCTTGCACTCCTTCAGTGTGAATAGTTACAGTTTCCACACTTTAGTTGCTTCCGCTCTTGTATGACAGAGAAAGCAATGGATGCAAACAAACAGCGAAGCCGTGTGTTAATTATGTGCAATGCTTCGTGTTCTCGATGCAAGACGACGTACTGGCTGGAACCAACAGCGAGAATTTCAGTATATCCATTGTGGATGACAACTACGACTGTGATTTAAACTGGCGTTTATTTGGTAATAAATATGCAACCAGTCGCTTTTTTACGATACCATGAACATGTTTTCGAGCCACTGCAGGCTCATCTTCAGATGGAGGTGTTACAGAAACATTATCTTGTGGACTAAGTGTAGCTAGATGCAGTGCTGGTGTTGCGGGCGGAAATTACGGAAATTTAGTAATCGGTGACGAAACATTTATGAATTCGAAAGGTTTTTCTGTTTTAGGAGCCTGCAGTTGCTCGAAAACATGTTCATGGTTGAATAAATCCTAAAAAAGCGATTGGCTGCATATTTATTACCAAATAAACGCCAGTTTAACAGCAAGAACTTTTCGGATTTTCAAGCAAATTAAGACAGTAGTTGAAATCGGGCCGTACGGGTGTATACGATGAGGAGGGAAATTTCAGTCCTAGGGTTGGAACTGTCGGTGTTTGCCTCTCTTCACTAGCCATACGTATGTCAATTGACATTTTAATTATAGTAGTGCATGCGACTTGAGGTGACTAGCTCATGGTTCATGTAACATGTTTTAATGTAACCAATGTAACAGCATGTACTTCCGAAGAAGAACTAACAGCGAGTATCGAAAGCTGTCAGTTTTAAACAAATTCTGCGAACTGGTTGGCTGTTTATTTTATCAATTACATTTATTATGGCTACGCAGCCATGCGCCGAGATAGTGTTCGAAAACACTGCAGTGAAACAGAAGTCATGGTTCCACCACTGATCCTTTCCTTTCCATATTACCGGAGTCTTGTGTGAAATACAAGGAATATTCACGCAAAATACACTATTATCGCTAACCCGACAAATTAGAAAGCTTTTTCTCTTTTGTTTCCGCTAATTTTAATATTTCATTATCTCTGCATGATAGTTTTAACACCGATAGAAGACCGACCTGCTCCCCACAACTAATTTATAGAATTTTTTGCTGTGGTAACCCACTTTTTATCACCGCCTGCTTCCGGACAGAGAGACACGAGCGGTTCGTTCTCCTAGGAAATTGTGTCGTCAGGAAGTGGAAATGGAAACTCAAGTCCAATAAAAATACGGAGAAAGGCAATTCATACCAGTGCCCTTTGCATCTTCCACCCTATGAGAGTACAAGCAGGTGTCTTCGATTAATCTCTCCAAAACATTCGCACACTCGGAATCGGCCATAGTCAGAAGAAACGAGTTGTCAGTGGATCAACAACGACACAACTTGAACCAGTTAGTGACAGCCCCGTGGCGAGAGCACGCGAAGTGGGTCAGCACCGTGGGAGGCGGCTAACTGGCTACCTGTTGCTGGCCACACTACCTGTTGCAGCCGTAACTCATGCAACATTCACGGCCGTCCCGCCACCACCTTCATGACACGGCGGATCGCTCCGCGAACTGTCCTTAGAAAGAGCCTCTGCTGTACTGACGTGCAAGAAGAAGGACTCGCAGCTACAGTGACGTGCAAGAGGTGTCCAAACACTACAATTATCGACAATGAGAACAGAAAGCACAAATCTTAACACAAGTCAGAGTTCAAAGGGTGTCAGGCAGTGTGAAAAACCACAAAATTGTTTATTAAAGACGACGCTGGTCTACAGGACAGTGTCCTCGGATAGGAAATTCAGAAAGACTTAGATATAAGGTAATGTTTATGAGTATGGAGAGAAAAGTACATCAGTACTTTGTCGCTGAATATACACTCCTGGAAATGGAAAAAAGAACACATTGACACCGGTGTGTCAGACCCACCATACTTGCTCCGGACACTGCGAGAGGGCTGTACAAGCAATGATCACACGCACGGCACAGCGGACACACCAGGAACCGCGGTGTTGGCCGTCGAATGGCGCTAGTTGCGCAGCATTTGTGCACCGCCGCCGTCAGTGTCAGCCAGTTTGCCGTGGCATACGGAGCTCCATCGCAGTCTTTAACATTGGTAGCATGCCGCGACAGCGTGGACGTGAACCGTATGTGCAGTTGACGGACTTTGAGCGAGAGCGTATAGAGGGCATGCGGGAGGCCGGGTGGACGTACCGCCGAATTGCTCAACACGTGGGGCGTGAGGTCTCCACAGTACATCGATGTTGTCGCCAGTGGTCGGCGGAAGGTGCACGTGCCCGTCGACCTGGGACCGGACCGCAGCGACGCACGGATGCACGCCAAGACCGTAGGATCCTACGCAGTGCCGTAGGGGACCGCACCGCCACTTCCCAGCAAATTAGGGACACTGTTGCTCCTGGGGTATCGGCGAGGACCATTCGCAACCGTCTCCATGAAGCTAGGCTACGGTCCCGCACACCGTTAGGCCGTCTTCCGCTCACGCCCCAACATCGTGCAGCCCGCCTCCAGTGGTGTTGCGACAGGCGTGAATGGAGGGACGAATGGAGACGTGTCGTCTTCAGCGATGAGAGTCGCTTCTGCCTTGGTGCCAATGATGGTCGTATGCGTGTTTGGCGCCGTGCAGGTGAGCGCCACAATCAGGACTGCATACGACCGAGGCACACAGGGCCAACACCCGGCATCATGGTGTGGGGAGCGATCTCCTACACTGGTGATCGTCGAGGGGACACTGAATAGTGCACGGTACATCCAAACCGTCATCGAACCCATCGTTCTACCATTCCTAGACCGGCAAGGGAACTTGCTGTTCCAACAGGACAATGCACGTCCGCATGTATCCCGTGCCACCCAACGTGCTCTAGAAGGTGTAAGTCAACTACCCTGGCCAGCAAGATCTCCGGATCTGTCCCCCATTGAGCATGTTTGGGACTGGATGAAGCGTCGTCTCACGCGGTCTGCACGTCCAGCACGAACGCTGGTCCAACTGAGGCGCCAGGTGGAAATGGCATGGCAAGCCGTTCCACAGGACTACATCCAGCATCTCTACGATCGTCTCCATGGGAGAATAGCAGCCTGCATTGCTGCGAAAGGTGGATATACACTGTACTAGTGCCGACATTGTGCATGCTCTGTTGCCTGTGTCTATGTGCCTGTGGTTCTGTCAGTGTGATCATGTGATGTATCTGACCTCAGGAATGTGTCAATAAAGTTTCCCCTTCCTGGGACAATGAATTCACGGTGTTCTTATTTCAATTTCCAGGAGTGTATATCACTTAAATTTTAAATTTCTGAAGGTAGCAGGTTGTATAGAAACCAGAATCGAGTTATAACTGTCGAATGTCATGAAGAGAAAGCAGTATTTGAGGAGTGAGTGAGAGAGAGAGTGTTGCAGCCTATCCCCGATGCTATTCAATCGGCAAATGCAGTAATCAGTAACGGAAACTAAGAGATATATGCAAAGTGGATTATCCCATTGGTTTATATAGCCGGCTTTCAGCCGGCCGCAGGTTTCAAGTTCGTTTTTACACAGTCGATTGTGAGACGGGCTGAGAAGATATAGCTTCTTCTTAGTGTTTCTTCTTCTCTGTTAATAGATGGCATGGCAAGTTATAAACCACTGGAAAGCTGAAAAGTCGATCTATTTGGTGGTGTATAACACACTCGATTTCTTTCGATATTTTGTGAGCTACCAGCAATCGTTTTCAGGTATAGTGTGCAAAGCGAGGAAGAAAAAACGTGATACACGGTATGAGTGTGAGGAATGTCTAGTGGCGTTGCACTTGCTTGTATTTTTTCGGCTATACTACATCAACAGAAACATCTAAAAGAGTATTATCTTCGTTCCTCATCACTTCAGTAAGTAGTAAAAGATTTATAAAAAAATTACTATCGAAAAAAAATATAATTTTGAGAAAAGTGTGTAACACAAAATATGCTGATTTTTGTTAATTTAAATAGTAAATATAGCATCCACTACGGGGGAAAATATTAGTTAGTCAATGGCTTAAAGTTCAGGAAGACGAAATAAAATACCTGAGGTTTGTCGATGACACTGTAATCCGCACAGAGACGGCAAAGGAATTTAAATATCAGATGAAGGGAATGGATAGTGTCGTGAAAACAAATAAGATCAATATCAATAATAGTAAAAATTGGTAATGGAATGCAGTCGAATTAAATCAGACGACTGCGAGGAAATTACATTAGGAAATAAGATACCAAAAGTTGTAGATGAGTTCTGTTATTCGGGCAGCAAAATAAGTGACGGCGGTCAAAGTAGAGAGACTATAAAATAACACCGTTAATAGCAAGAAAAGCGCGTCTAAGAAAGGTAAACTGTTAAAAGCGAATATGAATTTAAATGTTGGGAGGCTTTTTTTTTTTTTTTGTCTGGAGTGTATCATTGTACGGAAGTGAAATGTTGACGATAAACAGTTGAGTCAAGAAGACTAGAGAAGTTACTGAAAGGCGGTGCTACAGGAGAGTGCTGTAGATTAGATAGGTAGATCGAATAACTAACGAGGTGCCAGTGAATCGAAGAGGGAAGAAAAGAAATTTACGGGACAACTTTACTAAAAGAAGGTATCGATTGAAAGAACACAATCTGAAGCATCTGCAAATTGTTAATTTGGAAAAGATGAAATGTGTTTGCTTGGGGTGGGGTCAGGAGGGGGAAGCCAAAAATCGTATAGGGGGAGATTAAGGCTTGAGTACATTAAGCAGGTTGAAATGGCTAGGGGTTGCAGTAGTTACGCACAGCTGAAGAAATTGGCATAGGGTAGACTAGCGTGGACAGATGCATCAAATCAGGCTTCGGACTGATAATTACATCAATAACTAGTAAGAGGTGATACGTAAGAAACACATAAAATGACTGGTTGAATGTAAACTGGACAACTCACATTTTATTGGGGGAAAAGATATCGTATCTGAAAATAAGCTCGTAGAGGATGTAGATGTGTGACCTATTCTGCATTGCTACTTTATTTATTTGGCGTTAGACGAATATGAGGTAGGTGAGCTGCTATTGCAATCGCCCTGTATCGGAAGGGGACAAACATTGTTTGGGGAAATTTATATAAAAGGTATGCGTAACACAATATAAACCGTTCGAATGTCACCATCATCACATATTTCACTCAATAGCCGTAAGAAGAAGAGAGATTAGGAAGTTTGAGGTGACGTATAACGAGTTGTCACGTGATCGATTCGTCGGATAATCTCTCGCCTTACAATGGACTCTAATTAGGACATTTAATGTTTGTAATTTGCACATTTAATGTTCGTGTGTACAGAAGAAAGATCACAAAATAGAAGCTGGAACTTAGAGACGGGAGGATATATACAGTTACACTTACTGACACAGCGCGGACATATAACAGTCCACCATGTAAGGGTGGCAGTATCAAATGGTTCAAATGGCTCTGAGCACTATGGGACTTAACATCTGAGGTCATCAGTCCCCTAGAACTTATAACTACTTTAAACCTAACTAAACTAAGGACATCACACACATCCATGGCCGAGGCAGGGTTCGAACCGGCGACCGTAGCAGTCGCGCGGTTCCGGACTGAAGCGCCTGAAACCGCTCGGCCACCGCGGCCGGCATGGCAGTACCATTTGTACAAACAATTAGACAGTCGATACAATGAAGTGAAGGGCTGGTTTGCAGCATGCGATACGATGAGGTGCGTACTGGTTCCAGCCAATGCGTCATGTGTATCGAGAGCAGTAGTGAGCAAACGCTACTGCAGCGTAGGGCCCACTCAATTTGTAACAAGTATGATTAGGGTAAAGTAACCACATATGAAGACCAGTCCTCCCTGAGCGAGCTCGCTGAACACAGACGAGGAACTGAAAACGTAATGAGACACAAATAGCATCATCAGAGAGCAAACATGGTTTCGAAAATATTGTTTTTTACGATTACTAACCAGAGTCACAAACTGAAGACCAACAATCTCGACAGCTTTCAATGACACGATGCGCGCACGAGAAACAGCATCATAGCCCCGAGTCTCTGCGATCCTCAAAACTCTCGATTGGTAAAAATTGCGGTAGGTAAGTGATCATTAACTTTGTATCCAGGAATAAGTCGCGTTTATGCAAGGCGGGTGGTCAAAAAAGCGTACACACTACAGCCAAACTCGATTAAGAACTTCTCAAGCATCAAAGAAATGCATTGGTTCTATTTACTATTGTAGCTTCTTGTGTCAGTAGGTTCTTTTTAAATATAATTATTGTCACCTAAATGAATTTAACACCGTTTCTCGCATCAGTGTTCGCAATAGGAATTGGCCAATGGTTCTGAGCACTATGGGACTTAACATCTGAGGTCATCAGTCCCCTAGAACGTAGAACTACTTTAAACCTAACTAAACTAAGGACATCACACACATCCATGCCCGAGGCAGGATTCGAACCTGCGACCGTAGCGGTCGCGCGGTTCCAGACTGTAGCGCCTAGAACCGCTCGGCCACTCCGGCAGGCCGCAATAGGAATTGCTATTTTATTCATTGCCACAAACAGATTCATTTGGTGGGCAGTTTAAACTGACATTCATTTGTGTGCACTGACGACCATGCTACTTCTTGTAGAGCTATTATGAAAATCTCCAGCTGATTTGTTGTTCACCACTTGTATCAGAAAACTGAACAGGTCACAACGCAAATGGGAGGCAGCAACTCGTGTTCTACTTCGTCCCACAAAACCCCCCAAAGCGAAAATCCCAAAAGGAGTACGCACGGCGTATACAGGATGAACCTGAAATCCACCGACAAACTTTCAGAGGTGGTATTGCGGACAAAAACAAGAAGAAACAGTCCTGTAAACATGTGATTTAAAACGTAAACCTTAACACTTATGACGCTTGTTTATCTTCGCTGCGGCGAAACACATGTCTTCTACTAAACAAGTGCTCGTAGCTTTTAAGAAATGCATTTTAGAGCCCATGTTTACTGAACTTTTTTTTCTTGTTTCGAGCCATATTGCCACACCTTAAAATATTCGACATTTTTTTCAACACTCTGTATACAGGGTGTTACAAAAAGGTACGGCCAAACTTTCAGGAAATATTCCTCACACACAAAGAAAGAAAATATGTTATGTGGACACGTGTCCGGAAACGCTTACTTTCCATGTTAGAGCTCATTTTATTACTTCTCTTCAAATCACATTACTCATGGAATGGAAACACACACCAACAGAACGTATCAGCGTGACTTCAAACACTTTGTTACAGGAAATGTTCAAAATGTCCTCCGTTAGCGAGGATACATGCATCCACCCTCCGTCGCATGGAATCCCTGATGCGCTGATGCAGCCCTGGAGAATGGCGTGTTGTATCACAGCCGTCCACAATACGAGCACTAAGAGTCTCTACATTTGGTACCGGGGTTGCGTAGACAAGAGCTTTCAAATGCCTCCATAAATGAAAGTCAAGAGTGTTGAGGTCAGGAGAGCGTAGAGGCCATGGAATTGGTCCGCCTCTACCAATCCATCGGTCACCGAATCTGTTGTTGAGAAGCGTACGAACACTTCGACTGAAATGTGCACGAGCTCCATCGTGCATGAACCATATGTTGCGTCTTACTTGTAAAGGCACATGTTCTAACAGTACAGGTAGAGTATCCCGTATGAAATCATGGCGGTGAATCGAGGAAGTACAGTACATACTGACGAAACTAAAATGAGCTCTAACATGGAAATTAAGCGTTTCCGGACACATGTCCACAAACATCTTTTCTTTATTTGTGTGTGAGGAATGTTTCCTGAAAGTTTGGCCGTACCTTTTTGTAACACCCTTTATGTCACGTAACATCGGACAGGATTTTATTTAAATATCTTCTATTCGCAGTTGCGAATATGGGCAACCATCAGCTGTATAATGGAATGAAGACAATGAAAATTCGTGTCGAACCACCACAGACTAAAGTTAGTGGTGGTGCTCGAAGCTGGATTTCCAGTTTATCGCCAACGCTCGCCTTACGATTAGGCTATCCGAACAGGACTCAAGCCCAGACCCAGACTCCCACATGTCGACAACCATTTGTCTTCGCCCTGCACTCGGGCATCCATTATGCAGGAGAGACATTTTAATTGAAAGCAACTTGAACAGTATCGGCGGATACATACGATATTGCTGTGCCCGTGTTGTTCAGTAGCATGATGCAAGGTTCCTTCGGACACGTATGCATGTCGGACGGAACAGGCACTGCGGCGGCTAGAGCCGTTCTGAAATACACGAGATTTATTCGCAGTTGCGAACAAGAATTACGCAGTTTACTGCAGACAAGAAGCGATCAGATTTGCTTACTAAAAAAAAAAGTCTATGGTTGTTTATCAAAGTTGATGTATAGGTAACGATCGCGTGGACTTTTTAAATTAACACCAAAGTTAAATTTTCTAACAAAGATACCATCTTCAAAAGTGTAAACACTGTCGATTCTGAGCAAGTGTGGTTCGCCGACGATGGGGCTAAATTTCTCTGGAACATTCTTTGTTTCACATCAACTAATACTCTTCATTTTTTCCTCTTTGCCCGCCTCTGCAGTTGTGTGATTATTGTGTGTAACTGCCATGCGGCGGACCCGGGTTCAGTTCCTGCTACTGTCAGGAGTTTTTCCTTGGTAGGAGGACTGGAACGGGTTTCTGTCTGTCTCGTGAAGCCAAATGAGGAACTGGCAGAACGAGTAGTAATGCGTCCAAAATCTGGAAAAGCTGACACGGCCAGGAGCGCGGTGAGTTGATCCCATGCTTCTCCGTACCGCACTCACATGGCGTCCCATGGCAGAAGTTGACACGGGGACAGATCAGCGTCGCGTACTTCTCTGGGCCTGATCGCAGAGTATTTCCTTTTTTTCTCCAACGGTGGTACAGAGGCCATTACGAATCGTTCCACTACCAATGCCAACTGCATAACAGGCTTAAGTAGGTCTCAATATTTTGCAGAATATTTGTTATTTGCCGTTTCTTTACCGGACCGTCGGAAGATACGAAACGGGAAGAGGACAGACTGATGTCAGCAGAGTCTGCTCCTCAAGTGGTAACCTAGTACAGATGCGACGATGTATCGCCCCATATCGCCAAAAATTGTATCGACGTGTTAGATTGGATCGTAAACGTTTAAACAGTGTCTTAGCCCCAAAGAGCAAAACATTCTAGAAAAATCTGCCGCTCTTCATTGAACCTCCAAGACATATCAAATGTCAGCACAGCTCTGTGTAGAACAGGTGGCTACCTTGCGCAGAGGACTGTTAGTTGTTCCGTGAAACGGTGCAAGTATCCTGCAATCACAACCAGTTTTTTTTCTGACCAAGAAAATCTACCTCTACTGACACTAATTTATTACTGTAACACGGGAGTTCCTTTTTCATGCGAACAAATGTATGTACGTATGTATTGGATTTTAGGTTTCAAAATAAAAATAGCGATATCATACTTTTTGATACCAACTACCATGAAATGCAGCCGAGAATCTGGGCTGAAGTCTTTTTCTAAGTGAAAACACATTTGTACACTGAAATTTCGAGTATTCACGACGAATTACGGACAGAAGGTCAGCACATTCACAGGTGGTGAATTCTAAAAGTAAGAATTATCCTGTTCCGAGATGTACATTGGCTGACATTCCAGCGAGAAGCAAAGTCGCACAACACGTAGCGAGCAGTGACATATTCTACGTATCACCGTTATACATGAACAGTGGTAAGTCCTAATATCCCTGCAGTCACCTTCAATTAGTTATAGCTAACGAGCTAGTTATTGTACAGCTTGCAGGGCCCGCCTGTAGCTTATAGCGCCAGGGTAATTAAGGTCCGGCTGGCAGGATTACAACCAATTAATAGCCGTGAATTAAAGCAGACTGAGCAGACTTATCCTAAATTTCATGTCAAAATAGAGTGTACCATCAAATTCGAAGAGAAGTACAACTAAACTGTTTACTTTCAAAAATATTAATGCACAACAACAATAAAAAAGTCAATTTTGAGTCAATGTTAATACCCACAAAAATAAACTATGTCACATAACATATGGAATACATTGATTAGCACTTAGTATGTACAGGTCAAACGGCCGTATGGTTACCCTTATGCATTAAAGTCAAGGTCTGGAGCCTATCTGGCTGAAAGTTTTCCTGGACAACAGGTGAGACAATGGTGATAGCATTATAAGCCAAAGCCCGAACGACAGTTCGTGGCGCTGATCCAGTGTTTCTAGCATTTTTCCAGCTACAAGTCCCTAGGTTGTAATCTTCTAATATGCACGAATGATCTGATCAAGACATTATTCACTGTGAGCGGAAAAAGTTGAGTAGCGATGCATGGAACGAGTCTTAGGTATCTGCGTTCCACTACCACTGAAGAGTACAGTAACGGTTGTGGTCCGCGGTACGCGCATCGTACTACTTTACTGGATTCATGAAACACTGTATCGTCTCCTAAAGTTTCAAGCAAGTGATTATGTATTTAGAAGTCGCAGCTTGTTTTCAGCACGGGAAAAATTCAGTGACCCACCGCTCTTTTGTAGGAACCTCTTGGTCCGACAATGTTTTGTTACTCTGTCCTGCTGCCGCTATATTTCTTACAAAGAAAATGACAAAAAATGCAAATTTTCCATAAAAACCATTTCAAGAAACAACAACTACACAGGTGTCTCCAGTCTTGCAGGATAAGCTAGATCCGATTCTTCTGGACATTACCAAACAGTCGACGTAGTCGTTACAAGAACCCACTGTTGTTGTTGTTGTGGTCTTCAGTCCTGAGACTGGTTTGATGCAGCTCTCCATGCTACTCTATCCTGTGCAAGCTTTTTCATCTCCCAGTACCTACTGCAACCTACATCCTTCTGAATCTGCTTAGTGTATTCATCTCTTGGTCTCCCTTTACGATTTTTACCCTCCACGCTGCCCTCCAATACTAAATTGGTGATCCCTTGATGCCTCAGAACATGTCCCACCAACCGATCCCTTCTTCTGGTCAAGTTGTGCCACAAACTTCTCTTCTCCCCAATCCTATTCAATACTTCCTCATTAGTTATGTGATCTACCCATCTAATCATCAGCATTCTTCTGTAGCACCACATTTCAAAAGCTTCTATTCTCTTCTTGTCCAAACTATTTATCGTCCATGTTTCACTTCCATACATGGCTACACTCCATACGAATACTTTCAGAAATGACTTCCTGACACTTAAATCAATACTGGATGTTAACAAATTTCTCTTCTTCAGAAACGCTTTCCTTGCCATTGCCAGCCTACATTTTATATCCTCTCTACTTCGACCATCATCAGTTATTTTGCTCCCCAAATAGCAAAACTCCTTTACTACTTTAAGTGCCTCATTTCCTAATCTAATTCCCTCAGCATCACCCGACTTAATTAGACTACATTCCATTACCCTTGTTTTGCTTTTGTTGATGTTCATCTTATATCCTCCTTTCAAGACACTGTCCATTCCATTCAACTGCTCTTCCAAGTCCTTTGCTGTCTCTGACAGAATTACAATGTCATCGGCGAACCTCAAAGTTTTTATTTCTTCTCCATGAATTTTAATACCTACTCCGAATTTTTCTTTTGTTTCCTTTACTGCTT
The DNA here is from genome assembly GCF_023864345.2 of Schistocerca serialis cubense. Taxonomy (NCBI): domain Eukaryota; kingdom Metazoa; phylum Arthropoda; class Insecta; order Orthoptera; family Acrididae; genus Schistocerca; species Schistocerca serialis. The sequence continues at coordinate 247,268,988 of NC_064641.1, read as the reverse complement.
GCTCAATATACACATTGAACAACATCGGGGAGAGGCTACAACCCTGCCTTACTCCCTTCCCAACCACTGCTTCCCTTTCATGTCCCTCGACCCTTATAACTGCCATCTGGTTTCTGTACAAATTGTAAATAGCCTTTCGCTCCCTGTATTTTACCCCTGCCACCTTTAGAATTTGAAAGAGAGTACACCAGTCAACATTGTCAAAAGCTTTCTCTAAGTCTACAAATGCTAGAAACGTAGGTTTGCCTTTCCTTAATCTTTCTTCTAAGATAAGTCGTAAGGTCAGTATTGCTTCACGTGTTCCAGTGTTTCTACGGAATCCAAACTGATCTTCCCCGAGGTTGGCTTCTACTAGTTTTTCCATTCGTCTGTAAAGAATTCGTGTTAGTATTTTGCAGCTGTGACTTATTAAGCTGATAGTTCGCTAATTTTCACATCTGTCAACACCTGCTTTCTTTGGGATTGGAATTATTATATTCTTCTTGAAGTCTGAGGGTATTTCGCCTGTTTCATACATCTTGCTCACCAGATGGTAGAGTTTTGTCAGGACTGGCTCTCCCACGGCCGTCAGTAGTTCCAATGGAATATTGTCTACTCCGGGGGCCTTGTTTCGACTCAGGTCTTTCAGTGCTCTGTCAAACTCTTCACGCAGTATCATATCTCCCATTTCATCTTCATCTACATCCTCTTCCATTTCCATAATATTGTCCTCAAGTATATCGCCCTTGTATAGACCCTCTATATACTCCTTCCACCTTTCTGCTTTCCCTTCTTTGCTTAGAACTGGGTTTCCATCTGAACTCTTGATATTCATACAAGTCGTTCTCTTATCTCCAAAGGTCTCTTTAATTTTCCTGTAGGCGGTATCTATCTTACCCCTAGTGAGATAAGCCTCTACATCCTTACATTTGTCCTCTAGCCATCCCTGCTTAGCCATTTTGCACTTCCTGTCGATCTCATTTTTGAGACGTTTGTATTCCTTTTTGCCTGTTTCACTTACTGCACTAACCCACTAACTGAACTGAAAGTTCGTATGTCGAAAGTCAAGCCAAAAATATCTTCTCATTTGCAGACTTTGTATCAGTTACGCCAGTAGAAAGCACTTCGGAAAATTTTGACTTTTTTTTTATTACAGTCAATCAGGACCTTCAGATTTCGATATCTTTAGTTTTTCAAAAGATGAACTTAATGAATGACACGTGTCATAAAATGACGTAATATTTGTTTCTATAAAAAGATACAAATCTCTATTGATTAACAATTTTCATGGACATAGCATGTTAACTGACAAATAATTTGTGACTGTTTTTGAAAATTTCTGACGATAAATAGCGTCTCACTGCGAAAGTATTCATGACTCCAACTTCCTGTTAGGTCAGCGTCCACGTAGAAGAGTAATCATATTCGAATCATGCTTAATATGATCGAAATTTAAGTCTTCTCAGATGCCTGAAACGAGAAGGACAATGCGCCATTTCGAACGTTCAATGTAACAGTTCGATGGCATTAAACAAGTATTCGCTTTAGAAAGTTCTACTTATTATTTTTCTCTGGAACCTATGATCTCTCGTAGTTTAGATAAACTGTCTGCCTTAATCAATACGACGAGGCTGTGATGTAGGCGGCATATACACCTGTTCCGGAGACCATGAAAAGAGACTATATCATTTATACACATACACTATGTGATCAAAAGTATCCGGATACCCCCAAAAACAATCGTTTTTCATATTAGGTGCATTGTGCTGCCACTACTGACAGGTGCTCCATATCAGCGACCTCAGTAGTCACTAGGCATCGTGAGAGAGCAGAATGGGGCGCTCCGCGGAACTCAAGGACTTCGAACGTGGTCAGGTGATTTGATGTCACTTCTGTCACAGGTCTGTACGAGGGACTTCCACACAAGTGAAGTGGAAACGTGAAGGGATACGTACAGCACAAAAGCGTACAGGCCGATCTCGTCTGTTGACTGACAAGAGACCGCCGACAGTTGAAGAAGGTCGTAATGTGTAATAGGCAGAAGTCTATCCAGACCATCACAAAGAAATTCCAAACTGCATCTGGATCCACTGCAAATACTATGATAGTTAGGATTTCATGATCGAGCGGCTGCTCAAAAGCCACACATCACGACGGTAAATGCCAAACGACGCCTCGCTTGGTGTAAGAAGAGTAAACATGGGACGACTGAACAGTGGAAAAACGTTGTGTTGAGTGACGAATCACGGTACACCATGTAGCGATCCGATTGCAGGGTGCGAATGCCTACTGAACGCCTTCTGCCAGCGTGTGTAGTGCCAACAGTAAAATTCGGAGGCGGTGGTGTTACGGTGTGGTCGTGCCTTTCGTGGAGGAGGCCTGCACCCCTTGTTGTTTTGCGTGGCACTATCACAGCACAGCCCAACATTGATGTTTTAAGCACCTTTTTGCTTCCCACTGTTGAAGAGCAATTAGGGGATGGCGATTGCATCTTTCAACATGATCGAGCACCTGTTCGAGCCTGTGGCGGGGTGGTTATACGATAGTAACATCCTTGTAATGGATGCCTGCACAGTGTCCTGACCTGAATCCAATAGAACATCTTTGGGATGTTTGGGAACGCCGACTTCGTGTCAGGACTCACCAACCGACATCGATACCTCTCCTCAGTCAGCACTACGTGAAGAATGGGCTGCCATTCCTCAAGAAACCTTCCAGCACCTGACTGAACGTATGCCTGCGAGAGTGGAACCTGTCATCAAGGCTAAGGGTGGGTCAACACCATACTGAATTGCAGCATTACCGATGGAGGGCGCCACGAACTTGTAAGTCCATTTCCAGCTAAGTGTCCGGAAACTTTTGATCAAATAGTGTATATAATCCGCAAGCGGAAGGTACTTGTGATACCACTAACTGATCCCCCCCTCCTTTCCCCCTTCCCTGTTGCACTCGCGAATGGTGCGTCGGAAGATCGACTGCTAATACGCCACCATATTGCCTGGATATCTGGTATTTTCTCTTGTGATCCTTTCGCGAGGCCTAAGAGGAAGGATTTCGTAAACGTGGGGTTTTCAATAAGTAATGCAACACGTTTTTCCCGGACAATTTCGGTTGGAAAAATGCGGAATTTGTTGTTGGGCACCGTGAAATATTTCCGCTTCAGCGAGAATATTCCATTCTGCTCCACATCAAAGGACCGCGACTGACTCTGGATACGATGCTACACAGTGGGAGCCGAGCCTGCACCTGATGCTGTAAGACTGAAGGCTCTCTTCAACCTCAGAAGACTTCTTTGCTACAAGCGTCCTTGTGAGGTACTATGTAGTATCAGACAGAGCAGTCACTGGCAGCAAAGCTCGCAGTAACTGTGGGTGTTACAACCATGACGAAGGCAACTGGCAGCAGCGGCGGTCACGTTAGTTTATTTTACAACATAAAATGGCCAACGACCCAGGCGAATGTTATATGTTCTGCTGGGAAACTTGATCGAAAAGCTGCGAAACATAATCTGCGAGACGAACTGCAGTGTGGGAAACTGCAGGCAGATCAAACTCAGAGGTAGCCGTCTCATTAAATGTTTGTCTCTCTCCTGTTTTTTAGACGCTACTCAAATGTGTGACACATATTTGGCAACCAGAATGTTCAGCCGGAGACTGGCTACGAGGAAAGAAGAATATTTCATTTAGCAATATTCTTACTGTCTGCCATTAGTGTGTGTTAGCGACTTCAGAAACAGTAGAGCCAAATAAATAAACGTTGTAACACTTCTAATGACAGAAGTGTCAGTATATCCTAACGACATTCCCCTGAAATGATTCAGTAACCGAGAGGAAAATCAGTAACTCTATCCGAGTGGTGTAAAGTTTAAGTCTGCAGCATTTTATTTGTCTTCTATTTGAGTTCTATATTTATTAGCAATCAGAAATGTCAATTAACAAATTTTCAATCATTTTTAGTAAAATATCTCTTCATTTAAGTTACTAACTGCAACAAAATGTGAATACAAAATTTTAATGTTTTATGAATACTTACGTTTGCATACGATTACTAATTAAAAATAAAGGGTTTATTTTTATTTTGTTAGAAAATTATGATTCAATATTTGGTAATTAAATTTCAGTTTGAAAATAAATACGGAAGTCAAATAAAAGCAAAAAATGCGTAATGCTTAACAGCGGTCAGCAACCTTCAATGTCACTTTCATAGTGTACTTGAAAAATTCATCGCACTGTCTTAGGAAGTTCATGTCTGCGGATTGTCCTTCAAATGTTATGGGCATGAAGAAAACAGAAGAAAAGCAATCTTATGGTCTCAATGACAGTTAAGAAGTAATGGAGCATGTCTCTTCCTGTAGCTGCTTGCAAACTCCGTATGACACTGCCATTGTGGCTAAAAAATTGATGAAAAGTAAATCTGCCTTGCGCAGCTACAGTCACCTGAAGTAATTTTGTCCCTGATGATCTTTCGGACGCAAAAGCCTTTATTTCTAGCAAGCACAGAGAGCAGAGCAGAAACTTAGGAAACAATAGAGCTTCAGAAGAGCTGTCGTTAATGTTTCTCCCGCGCCTCACGCTGGTCCCCTGCAGTCAGCAGAGGCGCCCGCAGAAATTTGAGTGCCATCTGCCTCTGGCGGCCAGGACGGCATTCGCCGGTCGCCTGCTCGCGGCCCTAAACCGCCGAGAACTGCTAGGCGCTCAAAACGCGAAATCCATTAAATCCTTCACAAGAGCGAGGGCGGCGGCGCATTATTACGGGCGTCGTAAGTCGCGTAATCCGCAGAACACTGGCGCGGAAAGGTGTTACAATGGCACTTTGTCCGCGAATGGCCAGAGAGAACAGCCAGTCGCTACCACGACGCTGCTGCGCGTCGCCAGGAATGGTCTGCCTACAGAAAGAATTCGTGCACGCTGCTCGGAAAGGAATCGTCTGCCTCTATTACGATCGCCGACGCTGCAGCGATGAAGGTCGGAAACCCAATAAGCGTTACGGTGCTGCTCCGGACGTGAGCAGCATCTGCTTGAGTCTCTAGTGCGAGCGCTACGTGTCCAACTACCTACAAGGTAGGTCTTACCTACATGGTCGTGATCAGTACTGCAAGCCACATTGGATCCATCTTTCCGCCCATACGAATAAAGGAGGAAATTCACGATTAAAAAAATGTGATTACATGATGCGTTCACAAATTCAGCGTCATTACATGGGCAACTACCGCAGCGAATTCTCCCTCCCCTTGTCTACGTGACAGGGCGAATAGGGAATAGAGGGCAGAGAATGCCACCTATCGCGTTTAATCACCTTCCGGTGCCATACGGGAACAGCCACAAAGTGTCAGTTATCTCCGAAAAGAAAACTACGTGACTAATTTCTTTCTTTCTTTATAGTACACGTCTGCAGGGCTGGTACATTGGTATCTTCGCGTCACGTAACCGTAGCACGCCGCTAGAGGTCCCAAAATACGAATGTCGTTAAGTAAATAAGGCAACTCATTTTCTTCTCGCTCCGGTCAGTTGTGGAATATTCCCGCTTCAGTCCCCATAGTTTCGTGACAAGATAGGTGGCGGCGCTATTCAAGCCTTCAAATTGGCCTTTGTCGTGGGGGCGCATCCCTAGAACATAACTGTCATTGAGTTTCTATTGGCGGAAAACCAGAGCGACGCAGATATTCGTAAGCGCTTGCACAATGTCTATGGAGGCTTGGCAATGAACAAAAGCTCGGTGAGTCGTTAGGCGAGGAGTCTGCCACCATCGCAACGAGGTCGCGCAAACCCGTCCGATCTTCCGCGTGCCGGCCGACCGCACACAGCTGTGATTCCTGCAATGTTGGAACGAGCGCACACTCTAATTCGAGGTCATTGACGGATCACAATCAAACGACTTCCTGCTCAACTGGACGTTACTGTTGGTAGTAGTGACACACTCGTCCACCAGTTAGGGTCCTCAAAGGTGTGTGGCCACTGCCTTCCTCGCCGCCTAACAGGAAACCATAAAGAGCCACGAGTTTTACTCTCCCTAGAGCCCAGACCTCGCACCTACCGACTTCCATCTATTTGGCCCAATGAAGGATATACTCTGCGGGAAGCGGTACGCGGATGATGGAGAGGCTACACAGGGTGAAAATTATTTAAACAGACAAACTCTGGGAGGTTGTAGGGGACATCAAAACAAATATTTTTCCCTAATGTCATTTTTTCCTATGAGGAATATTTAAAATGGCTCTGAGCACTATGCGACTTAACTTCTGAGGTCATCAATCGCCTAAGGACATCACACACATCCATGCCCGAGGCAGGATTCCAACCTGCGACCGTAGCGGTCGCTCGGCTCCAGACTGTAGCGCCTAGAACGGCACGGCCACTCCGACCGGCAGGAATATTTAAACCGTTAGAGGAAGATTTCTCTGGTGGCAAATTAACTAAACCAACAAACCCTTTTCCACTTTTTTATGACCAAGAGGCAACACATTAGCACAACCCAATTTCAATTTCAGATTTTCAAAAATGCCTCCATTGACACGTAAACAAAGGTTAAACTGTCGGATCATGTTCTGTCTGTCACGGGCAAAAACCCCAGGGGTATCCTGAATTGTTCCTGCTGCTGCTGCTATTCGGGCAACCAGATCCTCTTCTGATGCAACAGGAGTTGCGTAAACAAGGTTGTGCATCTCTCCCCACACAAAAAAGTCCGGAGGGGAAATATCTGGGGATAGAGCAGGCCATGGTACAGGACCACCTCTGCCAATCCACGTATCCGGGAACCGTCGGTCCAGGAATCGACGGACACGACGACTGAAATGTGTCTGTGCCCCGTCATGTTGGAACCACATGCGTTGTCTTGTAGGGAGCGGGACGTCTTCCAGCAATTCTAGCAATGCTCTGGCGAGAAAATTGTTATAGTGCCTGCCATTTAATGGTCTAGGTAGCAGATACGGCCCAATTAAACAGTCCCGAACAACACCGACCCGCACATTAACGAAGAACCGCACTTGATGAGCGCTAATAACTGTGGCATGTGGGTTATCCTCACTCCAAACATGCGAATTGAACATGTTGAAGACTCCATCACGCCCGAACGTTGCTTCATCGGTAAATAACACAGAGGATGGAAATATAGGATACATTTCACACTGTTCCAGGTATCACCGCGAAAACTGCTCTGCGCGAATAATCAACTGGTTCCAGGTTGTAGACACGCTGTAAGTGAGTTGGACGTAACAACTGGACTCGAAGGACTGTTCTTACGTTCGTCTGATTCGTCCCCGTGTTACGTGCAATTGCACGAGTGCTGATTGAAGGATTCCGCTCCACATGCTGCAAGACAGCTTCCTCAAATTGCACCGTTCTTACCGTGCGACGAAATTGCACCGTTCTTACCGTGCGACGGGGTCCCTGTCCACGTAATCTGCTAAATGACCCGGTCTCACGCAGATGTTGGTACACAGCAGCAAAGGTCGTATGATGCGGGATACGGCGATTAGGATATTGTTGTTGATAAACCCGCTGTGCAGCTCGTCCGTTGTGGTGCGCTACGTAGTATGCACCAACCATATCAGTGTACTCACTCCAGGTGTATCGCTCCATTAGTAAACAGAGACACTGCACTACTACACTGGTAGACAGCAGTTGTCTACAACTGAAGATCGTAATACGGCCTCCACCGGTTTAAATAATCGTCATAGTAAAAAATGATATTAGGGAAAAATATTTGTTTTGATGTCACCTACAACCTCCCAGAGTTTGTCGGTTTAAATACTTTTCACCCTGTGGATGCAGCAAGACGTTCGCTCTGACGTCGACCAGTACAGGGATAGCATTCGGGCATACATGCCCTCCCAGTAGGGAGGCGTAAGCTGTAGCATTGAAAGAACATTATGTTGAAAAATAGGGTTTTGCAGCCAAAGGAGTGGCGAATAATATTGTGTATTCGAATTCCGAATAAAACCAAACTGCTTACAGGAGAAAATGTGTTGCATTACTTATTGAACGCCCCTAGTAAAACGGCTCTGTCCAATGATAAAATGGAGCATCGTACCGTAATTCTTGTTCTGCTTTTGAAGGGAAACAACGCTACAACAATAACTGTACGGCAACATTCATCGTATCTCATAGTGATTAGGCATTGCAGCGTTTCCAGTGTGGTCAACGAGTCTGAATACCGGAGAACTAAGTAGTAGGCCACATCTTTGTGAAGACTCGGAAACCACCAGAGACGTGGATGTCCTGCTGCTCGAAGGCCAGCGTATCGCCATCGAAGCTAATGTGCAAAAAGTGACAATCACTCATGGATCGGTTTTCAACATCTTGGATGACATTACACCCACTCAAAAAACTTGCCGAACCGAAGCGGAAATGTTGCAGCTAGGTCAGGCTAGTTCTACTGACTTCTTCTGTTGCGAAATCACCAATAAAGGAGAAAAGTAAACGTATGAATTCATCACTGCCGGCAAAGGCGAAGGCCCAATCATTACAACATAACGTTGCTTTTCCCGACTGCGATAGTGCGATGCTAACAAACCATACTTATCACAGAAGCAAAGAAAATAACCCGAAAAGGACACAGTCGCATATACTGCTTCTTTGAGCTATCAAATTTTGCCTCAGCCCCCAAATTCTCCTGGCATGGCACTTACAGATTTCTTCATTCTCACCTAGATGAAGGAATCAAGGAGTAGCAATAGCACGAAGTTTAATGGTCAGAGTTAGATTATTTTGAATTGATAACTGTAACTTCATGACTGTCGCTAGTACACAATATAAACACAAAGTATGAGCCCTCGGATGGCAATAAAGATTATACAACAACTCGCCACACCGTTGATCAGGCCAACCGGTAAAGGTTGCGGCAACGTCTCTCACTGCTGGACAAGCGAGCACTGGTGGCGAACACGGGCCTGTGGTGACGATGTTAGCGCTCCAAATGTTAGGCTTCGCCCGTCCAGTGCATATTCATTCCCATTAAGTCCGCAGAGAGAGAAACGCACGATATTTTCACATTGTAGATGATAGTACATCTGGCTTGGCGAGCACTGCTTTCATGTATTATCAAAAATCAGATGGAACCCGGATCTACTGCACACTGAGATGACAAAAGTCATGGGATAGCGTTATGCAAATAAACAGGTGGCAGTAGTATCGCGCTACAGAAGGTGTAAAAGGGCAGTGCGTTGGCAGAGGTGTCATTTGTACTCAGGTAAAAATATAAATGTCGTTTGACTTTGGCCTCCCGTCGGGTAGACCGTTGGCCGGGTGCAAGTCTTTGGATTTGACGCCACTTCGGCGACTTGCGCGTCGATGGGGATGAAATGATGAGGATTAGGATAACACAACACCCAGTCCCTGAGCGGAGAAAATCTCCGACCCAGTCGGGAATCGAACCCGGGTCCTTAGGACTGACATTCTGTCGCGCTGACCACTCAGTTACCGGGGGCGGACTGCACTCAGGCGATTCATGCGAAAAGTTCTCCGACATGATTATAGCCACATGGCGGTAATTAACACACTTTGAACGCGGAATGGTAGTTGGAGCTAGACTCATGGGACATTTCATTTCGTAAATCGTTCAGGGAATTCAATATTCCGAGAAACAGTGTGTCAAGAGCGTGCCGAGAATACCAAATTTAAGGCAATACCTCCCACCAAGGACAACTAAGTGGCCGACGGCCTTCACCAAACGGCCGAGAGCAGAGCGTTCGCGCGGAGTTGGCAGCGCTAAAAGAGAAGCAACACTACGGGAAATAGCAGCAGAAATCAATGTGGGAGGTACGACGTACGTTTCCGCTAGCACCGTGAGGAGAAATTTGGCGTTAACGGGCCATGGCAGCAGACGACCGACGCGAGTGCTTTTCTTAGCACATCACCTGCAGCGCCTCTTTTGGGCTCCTGACCACATCCGTTGGATCCCAGACGACTGGAAAACCTTGGCCTGGTCAGATGAGTTCCGATTTTACTTCGTAGGAGTTGGTGATAGGGTTAGAGTGTGGCGCAGACCCCATGACGTCATGGACCTAAGTTGTGAATAAGCCACAGTGCAAGCCTGGTGGTGTGTCCATAATGGTATGGGCCGTGTTTACATGGAATTGTCTGGATCATCTGATCTAACTTAACCGACCATTGACTGCAAATGGTTACGTTTGGCTACTTGTAAACCCTGGACAATTTGAACGAATGATTTGGGTACCCCGACTGACCAATATGAATCGCGTCAAACGTTTATGGGGCATAATCGAGAGGTCAGTTCGTGCACAAAATCCTGCACCTGCAACACTTTTGCAATTACGGACGGCTATAGAGGCAGCAGGGCTCAATATTTCTGCAGGGGACTTCCAACGACTTGTTGAGTCCTGCTCTATGCACTATGCCGGCCAAAAGGAGATCCGAAACCATATTAGGAGGTATCATATTCACTGTGTAATTAATTTTCAGCCGTAGGATTTACTTTCTGCAAGCCACAGTCGTCACAATATGCCTAGGGAATATATCCAGTGTTGTTAACATGAGTCCTCCAGACAATAACACTGGAGCCATTACTTCGGTTCATCTAAATTCAAATGGCTCTAAGCACTATGGGACTTAACATCTGACGTCATCAGTCCCCTAGAACTTAGAAGTACTTAAACCTAACTAACCTAAGGACATCACACACATCCATGCCCGAGGCAGGATTCGAACCTGCGACCGTAGCAGTCGCGCGGTTCCGGACTGAAGCGCCTAGAATTTATTCGATAAATACTTGTCAAGAGATAATCAAATACAGATAAAGGGCATCTGGACACACATTTTACATCAATCAATTCACCTCCAATCTGCACTGGTGACAGTGGTTTCCTCTGACGTCGCTATAGCCATGCGCCTGACCAGGCTCCCATGTTTAAATAAAAAGAGAAATTTGTGAAAGAAAAAAATCAGTTATGATCTTCAGCTCACTAGTCGATGACGGCGATTATTGTTATTATTATTAGTTGTTGCTGTTGTTGTTGTTGTTGTTGTTGTTGTTGTTGTTGTCTTCAGTCCGAAGGCTGGTTCGCTCTACACGCTAGTCTTTCCTGTGAAAGCCTCTTCACCTCTGCATAACTACTGCAGCCTACATCCAACAGAAACGGCTTATTGTATGCAAGCCTTAGGTTGTCGCCCCACATTTACCTCCATTACCAATCTGATGCCTCGGAATGTGTCGTATCAACCTATGGCATATTTTTGTGAAGTTGTTTCATAACTTCCTCTTTTCTACAATTTCATTCAGTACTTCCTTCTTAGTTATCCGATCTACCCTTCTAATTGTGCACAGTCTTCTGTAGCACGACATTGCAAGGGCTTCTATTCTCTTCTTGTCAGACCTTATCGTCCAAGCTCCACTTCCGTGCAAAGCTGCGCTCCACATAAACACCTTCTGAAAAGACTTCCTAACACATATTTATAGTAGATGTTATCAAATTCCTGTTTTGCAGAAATGCTATTCGTGTTACCAGTTCGTATCATCCCTACTTTGGCCATCATCAGTTATTCTGCTGCGCAAAAAGCAAAACTCACCTGCTACTTCTAGTGCCTCATTTTCTAATCTAATACCTTAGAATCAACTAATTCGGCTACATTTCTGTACACTTGTTTTATTGTTGGTGATATTTATCTTACAACGTCTTCTGAGGTCCTGTGCATTTCATTCGTTCTACTCTTCAAGGTCCTTTACCGTCTATGACAATTAAAATCTAATCCGCAAACCTGAAAGTTTCTATTTCTTCTCCATGAACTTTAATCCCCTCTCCAAATTTCTCTTTTGTTTTCTTCACAGCTTGCTTAATACAGACTGAAGGAAATCGGAGCGAGGCTACAGCCCTGTCTCACTTCCTTCTTAACTACGCCTACCCTTTCATGTCCTTTGTCTCTTATAATTAGAGTCTCGTTTCTGTACAAGCAGCAGATAATATATATAACCCCTGCTACCGTCAGAATTTCAAAGAATGTAGTATAGCCGAAACTGTGAAAAGCTTTCTCTCGATCTATAAATGCTATAAAAATTACCGGTATACTAATTACGCGTGTTCTAATGAGATCGACTACATCACTTATTATGCACGCCTTTGACGACAATGTCAGTGAAATTCACCGAGGCGAGTAATGCGATAATTAGGACACTGGATTCTAATGCGAAACGAGCGGAACACAAATCTTTGTCTGGTCATCCCGGGATAATATTAAGATTCAATAAGTCACTTTAGGAGAAAGCGTGGTGATTACGGCAAGTCGGCTGAGGCCCACTTCCCTCACTTGACCGACAGACTTTGTGTTTGGTCTCTTTGTGTGAGGGGCGTTCAATAAGTAACCCAACACTTTTTTTCTGAAAGCATTATTCCAATACACGATATTACTCCCCACTCTTTTGGTTACAAAACCCTATTTTTCAACATAATCTCCGTTCACTGCAACGGCCTTGCGCTACCTTGCTGGGAGGGCTTGTATGCCCGCATGACACCACACACTATTGGTCGACGTTGGAACCAACGTCTTGCTGCAACAATAATCTCCCCATAATAAACGGACTGCTTCCCGCGGAGTGTCAGTGGACCAAAAAGATGGAAGATCTTTACGGTCTGTTCGGTGGCGAGGAACTCAGCGGGGACACGTCTTTGAGTTCCCCAACTGGTCTACGTGCGTGTCAGTACTACCAACAAAGGCGTCCAGTAGTGCAGTGAGGTGGTTGATTGTAATTCGTCGATCAGCTCAACTGAGAGTGTCCGCGCGTTTCAACATTGCAGGAGTCACAGCTGCGTGCGGCCGGCCAGTATGCGGGAGATCGGACTGGTTTGCCCGACCTTGTTGCTATGATGGCAGATGCCTCTCCCAACGAGTCGCCGTGCTTCTGTTCACTGCCAGGTGTCCGTAGATATTCTGTAAGCGCCTATGAACATCTGCGATGCTCTCGTTTTCCGCCAAAAGAGAGTAAATGACAGGTGTCTCCTTGAAACACACCTCCTTTAAGACGCCGTTTTCAAGGCTACGTATAACGCCGCCCTCCTATCGAAACTTCATGAAACTAAAGGCGCTGTAGCGGTAATGTTCCACAATGTCCCATAACCGATTTCGAATTTTTTTTTTTCCAGCCGATACTGGGTGAGAAAAAAAATGTGTTGCATTACTTATTGAACGCCTCCCCAACTTCAACGTCGACGCAACGTTAAATTCTTAACCTACTTACAGTTCAATTCCATTCACTCCCACCTGCATTTTACAGAAATATCTCACCAACAATCTTATAGGCTAGTTCAGGGAGTGGATAAAGTTGGGGAACGAGGAATCACGGGCCAGCGACCGACAGAGAATGGCTGCCGGCTAAACTTAGAGCGGTGCGGCTTTCTCCTGCTTCGAGCTAAACAGTACGGGACGCTGGGCACTGACCGCGAGTCCCCTTAGGGACGGACACACGGCTCATTTCTGTGTTCTTGTTCGTGCTTATAGCACACCACATCACACCATATAGGCTGCAAGACGCCAGCGAAACCAGTCACTACATTGCTGGGGCACACCCCTCTCTTGACGGATAGGTGTCCTGTATGATGCCAAGAAATGCGTTCTACCTTTCATGCATGCACTGTGCTTGACGTGTGCGCCTTGTAACTTTCAGAAGGATGGTGGAAACCGTGACGGACTTCGTTATTATTATTATTACTATTACTATTACTGTGGTTCATTAATAAAATTATTTCCTCCCTTTATAAGTCTTTGCCGGCCGGTGTGGCCGAGCGGTTCTAGGCGCTGCAGTCTGGAACCGCGCGGCCGCGACGGTCGCAGGTTCGAATCCTGCCTCGGGCATGGATGTGTGTGATGTCGTTAGGTTACTTAGGTTTAAGTAGTTCTAAGTTCTAGGGGACTGATGACCCCAGATGTTAAGTCCCAAAGTGCTCAGAGCCATTTGAACCATTTTTTTTCTTTCCAAAAGTTTCCATTCCAACAAGTCTCTTAGAAAATATTGTGTCTCAACAAATGTCCAAACAGTATAGTTTTCGTTTTCGTTTTTTGGATAGTTGCCATGAGAATTCTCTGCTCGCTGATCTCTTTCAGAACATCTTCATAGGGGTTTCATCTGTCCAGTTATTCCTTGTTAGCATTCTCCGAGGCCCCAATTCCATCGCTTCTAAGTTTTTTCTGATTTCATTCTTGAGTGTGGCCCTACATGGATGTGAAAACTGGTCAGTTTTCACATCCATGTAGGGCCACACTCAAGAAGAATATTTTGACCAATTGTTTCTCCTTTTCTCTATCAAAAAGATGGAACTGAAATATGTAATGACTCAGGTAATGTTACGTATAACACAATATAAGTGAGTGCCACTGTCGTTGACAACGCAGAAGCCAGAGAGCAGACACGAAATTCGGAGGCGACAGTCGAAGTAGTGAGACTTTACAGGTCTGAAGGGCCACCGCCCTTGCCCATTGTCGACTGCCGTGAGCTGCACAAAGGCCACTTCGGCGACTTGTTGCTCTCAGCGAGCTATTATCACCCCTTGCGGACTGCTGCTCTATTGTCCCGTTACAGTGAGGCACCAGCAGCCGTTCTACAAAATACTGACGCACACATTCCCGTCACTAACACGGAACTCCATCATGTTTCAGTACTGTAGAACTCCAAACGTAGGATTTCAGTCTGTAATCCACCAAAGTTTGAGAAAACTTGGGAGGAGAACCGAGTCCAATTGTTTGGAGCTAGAATAAAGCATCTCAAGAGGATGCATTTAGATTCAGACGTCTAGATCAATGATAATTAACTGTTATAGAAAAAGGAAAATTAACTGTTATCGAATAATGAAAATTAACTTATTATTCACACTAGCGCAAAATAATGATTTAACATATTTTTAGATTGACCCCACAGTCACACAGTATCAGAAACGTTAGGGTTTGACGTCTACTGAACATCAGTGCGATGACAAGTAAGTCACGAAGCCGGAAAAGATTGGTGAGAAAATCGGCCGTGATCTTTTTTGGCAGAATTATTCCACCGTTAGCTTGAGGTGATTTAGGGTAACCATGAAAACTTAAATTACTGTGATCGGACGGGAATGTGAGTCGACGTTCTTCCCATTACGAATTCCGTGTCCTAACCACTGCAGGACACGTCTCGACTTGTGCTTACGTTTTCGAAATAGCAATCCAGAGGTTCGAATTTTTACCCAGTTCGTCTTAAGGTTTGTACCTATGCTTTTCTTTGGACTATACTACGTGCGTATCAAATTTGGAAAGTAATAACCTGGGCAACCGCCAATACAATCGATATCGAAAATATTGTGGAGTTCGTAAGTACCATTCGATTTATGAGTGTCTTACTACTTCCTTACGGAACGTCATGACAGTTCGAAAGTTTATACTAAAGTCTTGACAATTAGAAAAGTATCGTATTCTTCTTCCCGGTAATGTTAGTAGGGTTTCGCCAGATTCTTAGCTATAAATAAGTGTCACGAGACAGTAAAATGCCGTGTACAAAGAAAGCTGCACCGTTAAGCCAGTTCGCCAGTTTATTTACCACACGTATCTCAAAAGAGAATCAGCTCATCCGTGACAAAGATGCGAAAGATGCCTCTTTCCACACTAAACTCAATACTTAGGTCATCACGAGAAAACTTTCATTTGACACCTATGTGGTAAATACGGAATATGAGAGAATAATTCAAAGGTGGAATAATTTTTAAGTCATGCCGTAATGTATTTTTCATACAAAACCGATCACAAATTCTCATTTAAATCTGTTAGTACCGTAGAAAATTTTTTTTTCAACAGAAATTAATTCACACGTTTGGAAGCAAAATTGTTTATACACGTAAGAACGAGTAATTTGGAGCTGCAGCCTCATACAGTCGTGGATACAACAATACAGAACACTGGAGAGGAAAGACATCGTTGTAGTTTTGTTTTCACCCAGATATGATGATGATTGGTATGTGGGGCACTCAACTGCGCGTTTATCAGCGCCCGTACATTTTCCGACCCTTCGTTCAGTCCAATCTCGCCATTTTCATGAATGATGATGAGGACAACACAAACATCAAGTCATCTCGAGGCAGGTTAAAATCCCTGACCCCGCCGGGAATCGAACCCGGGAGCCCGTGTCACCCGGATATGTTTCAGCACTTTCTGTGCCGTGCTCAATGGGTTCGTTTGTCGTTTTATACTACGCAGTCTACAGCTTGTTACCTGCAAAGAGCAAAACGTTTATAACAAAAGTTTTATAACAAAAACGTTTTACTGTCTACAGATGACAAGTTGTATATTTCACAGTAGACCTCAAACTACTATCATAAATATCCAGTAGCACCACATGAGAAGGAAAATAAACGAACCCATTGGGCATAGCACAAAAAAGTTCTGAAACATAGCTGGCTGAAAAGAAAACTACAAAGGTGTCTTGCAAAAGGCGAATTCCTCTCCGATTTTCTTAGCAAGGACGGAAATAAGAAAAACTGCCACATTCACAAGATGATTTATACAGAACATCTTGATGATTCTGTGCCATTATTATTCCTACAGTTTTTACCTAAAGACCATGGCACGGCAAGATTTTGGTTTTCAGAGCTAGAATCTATCTCCTTTGCAGAGATGCTCAGGTGATGGAAGAATATCGGTAAAAAGCTGTTCGGCAAATAGCACGAAGCGACCAGCGACACTTACAATATGGGTCTGACCAAACGACGCGCCTGGGTAGCCTAAAGGTAATACGAAACCAGGAATCCAGGTTCGAGTTCTGGTCCTGGCAGAAATTTTCAATTATCATTGCATATGGATTCAATCAATTTAAATAAAATTACAGAATTTTTAAAGATTATAATTCCCTCATACTTCTTCTTCTAAGCAGATAAAGACAGGAGAGTCCAACGTCCAGTGAAGGGTACTATTTATGTTCATCATCTGAAATCTGTCTTCTAGATGACTCCATAAAAGGAAACCTAATCAGGTATGAGAAGGTAAGTTTTTTCCAGTAAAGAGGAGCGGGTTGGCTGCGTTTGTCGAGACGGTTTTCTCCGACTTGGCTGCTGTGGAATTCGACTGTTTAACCATAGAGGAGAGGGCAGGTAGGTCGAAAGATTAAACTGAAGGCATCAATGAGGGGGAGGACTTATTTGACGACTTGATAGAACAATAAACTTAAGTCAATATGGATGACATAAGGAATCCAATACTGGAGCATAATTTAAAATAGCTCTGGAAGGCTTAGATCGAATAAGGCAGAAGGGATAGGAAACATTACATCGGGATTTCTAAAATCATTACGGGAAATGGCAACGAAACGATTATTCAAATTGGTGTATAGAATCTGTATGACTGGCGATGTACGATCGAACTATCGGAAAGATCACCCACACAATTCCGAAAACAACAAGGGCAGGCAAGTACGAAAACTGTCACACAATCAGTTTAGCAACACATGCATCCAAGTTGCTGACAAGAGAATGGAAAAGAAACGTAAGGATCTGTCAGATGACGATCAGTTCGACTTTAGGGAAGGTAAAGGCAACAGAGAGGCAGTTCTGACGTTGTGCTTGATAATGGAAGCAAGACTGAAGAAAAATCGAGACACGTTCATAGGATTTGTTGACCTTGAAAAAGCGTTCGACAATGTAAACTGACTCAAGGCGTTTGAAATTCTGAGAAAAATCGGGTTCAGCTATAGGGAAAAGCGGGTAACATACAAAATGTACAAGTGCCAGGAGTGAACAATAAGAGTGAAACACCAAGAACGAAGTGCTCGGAATCAAAAGGGTGTAAGACAGGATCTAGTCTTTCACCCCTATTGTTCAATCTATTCATGGACGACGCAACGGCGGAAATAAAAGAAAGGTTCAAGAGTAGGATTAAAATTTAGGGTGAAAGGATGTAAATAATATTCGCTGATGACATTTCTATACCCAGCGGAAGTGAAGAAGAATTACGGGGTATGTTGAGTGGAATGAACAGTCTATTGATTATTGAATATGGATTAAGAATAAACCGCAAAAAGAGAAAAAGTAATGAGACGTAGTAGAAATGTGGACAGCCAGAAACTTAACATCAAATTTGGTGGTCACAAAGTACGCGAAGACAAGGATTTCTGCTACCTTGGATGCAAAGAGGACATAAAAGGCTGATTAGCACAGGGGAAGTGGTCATTCCTGGCCAAGAGAAGTCTACTGGTAGCACACATAGGCATTAATTTGAGGAAGAAATTTCTGAAAAAAATGTTCAAATGTGTGTGAAATCTTATGGGACTTAACTGCTAAAGTCATCAGTCCCTAAGCTTACACACTACTTAACTTAAATTATCCTAAGAACAAACACACACACCCATGTCCGAGGGAGGACTCGAACCTCCGCCGGGATCAGCCGCACAATCCATGACTGCAGCAGTTTAGACCACTTGGCTAATCCCACGCGGCGAAGAAATTTCTGAGAATGTAGCACTGTGTAATAGTGAAACATGGAGAATGGGAAAACTTGAACAGAAGGGAATCGAAGTGTTAGAGATGTGGTGCTACAGAAGAATGATGAAAATTACATGGACTGATAAAACAAGTAGTGAGGGGGGTTCTCCGGAAAATCGACGAAGAAAGAAACACCTGGAACAACACAGACAAGATGAAGGGACAGGTTGACTGGGCATTTGTTACGGCATCAGAGAATAGCCTCTATGGTACTGGAGAGTAATGTAGAGGCTAAAAACAGTAGGGGAAGACAAAGGCTGGAACACACACAGTAAATAATTGACGACGTAGGGTGCAAATTTTACTTTCACATGAAGAAGTTGATGGAGAGGAATTCGTGGCGGACCGCATCAAACAGTATACCACATGACTCATTTGTGAACCGTAACGTTTCTAATCAACCATTCAACAAATATCAGAGAACGAGCTTCTGAATTAGGAAATATCAACTTTTTAGGATGTATTCATTGAAAACTGCCTGCAGCCATATCATGTACAAAAATCTCATATTGAGATATTCGAAGGCAAGCAACTGTTTGTGTCTGGGCGCTAGGAGATTATTGTCAGCATCCCAACAATGTGAATTTTACGTTACATGTTGTTAACGGATGATGCCTTAACTCTCCAGGGAACAACTGTTTAACGTGGTCAGCTGTTATCAGTGTGTTAACGAAAATTTCTATTAAAACGAATAACACAGTCGCCAAGAACAGTTTTACGGTAGATGTCACGATGAGAATCATCAAATTGACTGGAAGGAGCGAGATGGACAGCAGTTAACACAAGAGGAACTCATATTCAATAGGCTTGGGGTCCACATTCCGGTCTAGCAATCATGATTCACCTTTTCTTTTTATTCCTCAACTGGGCAAGGCGAATGCTTGGGTGGTTCCTTCAAAAGGAAGCAATCCGAAATTGTTTAACATCTCTAAAAAACACAGTTAACGGGACCTTAAACTCTTGACTTCTTTCTTCCTTTAACGTCATTGGAGTTATCATTCTACTTCCCTGTTTAAACTGACAATTTCTTTTACACTGGCAGACTAGATACAGTGGGCTCCTGGAGCTGCCGGACGGCTCGCCAGATTTAACACAACTGTCTGTTCTCCACACATCTCTGACGTAAAAGACGTGATGATTTCGGCAGGTGCACAAAGTGATCACTTCGTTTACATCACAGGTAAGCGGACACTGGTTATCTTATGTGGCTTCCACAATGACTACACGCAATTAGATTTAATCCGATCTACTTTTATCAATGGGCTGATGACGATGTAATGTAATAGTGAAACCGACAGCTAAGTAAAAAGTAGAAAATTTACGACTGAAGGTGCACCGAGGAGAGTACCTATGGTGCATGTGATTATGTGGTCTGTCTTTGCAGTATATGTATGAGTGTCTTGTGGTCGATAGCTATATGCATGATGCAAAAGGGGCGATTTTGTATGGCACAGGATACCAATTGTATGTTTACTACATCGACACGGTATGCTGTGATATATTGTTGGGTTGGTATCGGTTTCACGCTCTGTTATTCAAGTTTCTGTCCTCAATGGCAGAGCAGTGTAATTGAGTAAGTGTCTTTCCATATTTGACGATCTGTAGGCCACTTTGTAGGGTTTAATTGTCACTGCAATGTGGTGATCTGTACAAACAGTTTTGCCACTGAAAGTCTTGTTTTCAGAAAAAATGGTTCGGAGCACTATGCGACTTAACTTCTGAGGTCATCAGTCGCCTAGAACTTAGAACTAATTAAACCCAACTAACCTAAGGACATCACACACATCCATGCCCAAGGCAGGATTCGAACCTGCGACCGTAGCGGTCGCTCGGCTCCAGACTGTAGCGCCCAGAACCGCACGGCCACTCCGGCCGGCGTTTTCAGAAAGAAAAAGAAAAAAAGACAGACAGGGCTCTCACACCAGCAGCATCAGTAATTTGGAGGGTAAATTCAGTAAGATCCAATCAGAATGCTCCATTCATTAACAAGACGTCCTTAGTGCTGGGATTGGTTACAAACTGTTTTGAACAAGATGGAGGCAACATATCTACGGAAAGTTTTGAGACAGCAAGTGTTCAAAGACAAGCTGAAACAGACCATCCGTCTCTCAGGTGGGGATGCCATCACCCATCCGCCACTGTGGCTTTAGGACATCTCTAGACCAGTAGCTAAAGGATACCGAAAATTCTCGCAATTTTTCTCTTTTGTAGGACAGTGCTTCGAATTCTGTTTGCATAACTGTTCCGTTTATCCACCAATCTGTGCTTAGACAGTGCTCTCTTTCCAAACAACAAAAATGATTTAATGATTTATGGTGTTTTTGCGAATGTGCACAGACATGATGAGGGCTTTTAGCAGTGAGATCGTTTAATGTTTCTGAGACGTTTGATGACAGCAGGATGTCACGATTTCCAGGAAGGGAATTCGTGATGTCTCGTTACCACCATTGTGAAGAATGCAATCAGTGCTTTTCTGAGCTATTTTCGAAACAGGTCCTGGTCGCTACGCGAACATCTTGCGGCGATGCGTCAGCTGGGCAGGTAAGTATGGGTGCAACACTGATCTACGCTATTAGAACAACTGACACCAATTGTTTCTGATCCGGCGGGCCGCATGAATTGGCGTGTAAATGCCTGATTAGCTAACTTCGGTGCTAGTAACTCAGAAATAGCCCTATGTACCGAACTGTTTTCTTCACAATTATTTCTCAGCACAGACTATCCTGTAACACTCTTACAAACATTTCAGGCTTTCTGACCACCCTGTATAATGCTTAATGGGCCAATTTTGCACGATTCAATGTGTCCTACCCAACTTTAATATTATTGCAACTGATTTTTATGCACTTTGTATGCTTATTATTTCAACGCGTGCTTCCATAAGCAAGACTTAAAGTGCTGCAGAAGCTAAGCGAGTTTGGGCATTATGGTTGTTTCCATGCAAACGGGCAAGCAAAGCGAGGGCATAGACTTGCTGGAGCTTGAGCTACTGACCCTAGGGCTGGCACGGGGGCTGGGGGCGGACATACGGCGCACGGCGTCGCGCAGCTTGGGCGGCGGCTTGGGTGGCCGCGATTGCGACGTCGGGGGTGGCGTCGGCGCGCGGACCGTGGCCGGCCGGTATTCCTCAGCGGCTGAGGGGGCGGCGGCCCGCGGGCCGCCCCAGCACGACGCGCCCGCCCCCAGCACTTCCGTCGGGGGCGGCGCGGTCGGCACGGGCATCGCCTGCTGCGTCTGGAAGTAGCAGCCGGGAGCGGGAGAAGAGGCGCGCCGCTCCCAACAGGAGGCAGAGGGCAGCTCGGCGGCGGGCAGCGCTTGCTGCTGGTAGAAGTAGCCGGGGGCGGCGGGCGAGGACGCGCGCCGCTCCCACGTCGGCTGCGGCCGCTGCGGCTGGGGGCGGTAGAACACGCCGGGTGGCGGCCCCGGGGCCGGCTGCTCGACCGTCAAGTCCCACCCCGAGCCGGGGGCGGCGCCGCCCAACGCTGGAGAAGATCCCCATCCGTTGCTGGCAGGGGGCAGCTGCTGGAGCGGCTGCTGCTGGTAGTAGGCGGGTGAGGAGCCGCGCCGCTCGATGTACACGTCCCAGCCTGCGCCCGGACCCACCCCCGAACCGGGCCTGCTGCCGCCCCCGCCTCCGCCGACCCCGATGCCGGCGTAGCTGGGTTTACGACGCGGCACGGGCGGCGACGGCGTCGGCCGCAGGCGCAGCAGAAACGTCACTTCTTCGTCGGCCGCGTAAGAATCCATGTCGTCCGCCGCTTCCGACAGCATCGACACTCCAAACACGCAATGCGGTATTCGTCTCACTAGTCAGCCACTTGCTACCGGATGCGACACAAAGCGAGCTGGCGACTACGATGTCAGCACTTCCTTCTGCTCCTCGCACTCAACAGTTAGTTGAATACAGCGCACTGCACAGCACTGGAAGGGGACTTAACCACTGCTCATTGCCTCCGACGTTCAATCACTGGATTATTTTCTATTGCACACGTCGCTTAGGAGCTCGAAGCAACCAGTCGAACATCACACACAGGGTCCCGAAATGTGTCGTATCGAACGCTGATCTGAAAAACATGCTACTCATATTGGACGAAACCGAAGTAATCTTAACTAGCAGAAAAAAGGAGACAACAAAATCTGGAACTAGCAAGAAGAGAGTGCGGTGTCTTACTGAGCTGCCTAACAGAGAATCCGAATACTTTAAAGTGGAAAGATGAGTAATTTCTGTTCCTGAAGCCACAAGCTAGACGCCGGCGGTATTGAGACGTTTGCCACTCACGCACGGGTCCACTTGCTGCCGTGCCTGTCGCACGTTTCTCGCCTGTCTCAGCTTCTAGACGACGGCGGCGGGTTTGAAAACGATTCACAGTTGACATACTGTGTCAAAAAGTCGCGTAATAGTGTTCTTGTCCTCACCGCCGTGTAAGACACGATGGCAGGCAGTGGCCGGCGCGCTGCGTTACTCACGGCCAGAAATACACTGCACTGGGACTCACTGCCCGCCGCGGAGAGGACAGCACGGCTCGGCCCGCTCTCAGATGCCGCCCAATTAAGTGCGATGCTCAGCAGCTGTCAGGCACATACGGAGCCAGCGCGCCTACCAGGGACAATCGAAAACAACCACTTCGCTTGTTACTTTCCGCCAGCGGATGCTTCTGGCGCGACAGCACAGACTCCAGAATAGTAATTTGTGGTTTCGCAAATTGCAGCAGGGTAACAATTTCAAAATAGTGCCAAGTCCAGAGAAAACTGCTGATTCAAGTTACGTGTGAATCGACGAAAAGGTATCGCTAAAAGTTGAAGGAAAATGCGCGTCACTGGGACACACTTCCGCGTTTAAAGTATCTGACGTTGTTAAAAGAGTTAAGTGGTGAGGTGAAATGAGAGAAAATCCGATCAATGTCAAAAGTTCCCCATTGTGAGCGCTCTAATTTTCCACTCGGAAGATGTGTAGTGGTTTTCACCTGAGTCACAAAAGTCACAATGAAAGAGCTAGCCTATGCAGTCGACCGACCATCTGAGAAACTAAACTGGAAATGCCTCACCAAGCTCCTCATGGGAATCCTGCTCGTAATGAAACGTTTCCGCCGCAATGGTGAGTTCATCATCAGGAACTGACGCAATCGTATAAGTACACAGTTTTGCTACTCACAGCCGCCTTGACTCCTTGAAAATAAAGCCTTTCGAAACACACGAAAGAAACAATGTAAACGAAATGAGAGATGGATATTAGTACGAAATTATTCCTTTGGAATAACTGGCGTAAACTGTAAAAAAACGATGCACTTTTGTAAGTAACATTTGCATCTTCAGAAAATTACACAGGCACCGACACTGAGCAGCAGTTCCAACGAGTCACGCGGCAGTGTAGCTACCGCGCATGCGCAGTGGCGACTTGGCACTGGCGCCGGCTGCGTCCACTGCACACCGGAAGACGTAGCACCCACAGGTGGAGCGCTGACCCACACACGTCTGTACGACTGGGCGGCGCGCGCGCTCGCGGCTACCGCGGAATACACTGGCCGAGTGGCGGTCGTTGCCGCATTCTGATTTTCCCTCCGGCGGAGGAGCAAACTAGAGCGCCCGGAGGAGGGCGCGCGGCAGAAGAAACGACAAAAGAAGGCTAGCGGCGAGAAAAACACGAGCGAAAATACGAGAGCGGCGCGGCGCGGCCTGGCGCAGCGCACAGTGTCATCCACTTGGCACATGACCCCGGCCCCAACATATCCCCACCACTCCCCCGAGACCGCCAACGAGAGCCGGCCAAACGCACCAGGGCAGCGCGCCAGGCGAAGATCTGTCCGCCTACCCCAGCACCGGCACTGTCAAATCCTGGCACGACTCATCCCCCTTACAGTTGTCATCCTACACGGGGTGCGCGATCGCCCGAACTAGAGGCTGTCCCAAACTTGTAGGGCCAAAATTGTACAGACGGCGACGATCTATCACACGGCGACCAATTTGGCATTAGGAAAGGTAGTAATGATGGGTTTAGTTTAAGAGAATTGCCAGGAGGAACAGTTTTGTGGCAAGAAGTGGAATTTTGAAGTACTGGCGAATTATGTCGTGGGTCCGAACACAACAGGCAGATCGCTTAAAGAGGACTGGAGACCTCTAAAATGTGCAATCACAGAAGTTGTACAGACAAATATAGGTACAATGAAGGTAACTTCAAACAAAAGTTGTGAAGCTGAAGAAATAATTCAACTGATCGACGAAAGAAGGAAGCGCATAAACGTTCGGGAAAATACAGGCGCTGCAGTCATGGACTGTGCGGCTGGTCCCGGCGGAGGTTCAAGTCCTCCCTCGGGCATGGATGTGTGTGTTTGTCCTTAGGATAATAGGTTAAGTAGTGTGTAAGGTTAGGGACTGATGACCTTAGCAGTTAAGTCCCATAAGATTTCACACACATTTGAACATTTATGAAAATACAGGAATACAGAAATACGTCACTTAAGAATGAAATAAGCAAGAAATGCAGAGAAACTAAAGCGAACTGACTGCAGGAAAGATGTCAAGAAATTGAAAAAGAAATGTGTGTTTGGAAGACAGATTCAGCACATAAAAAAGTCAAAACAACCTTCAGTGAAAAGGAAAAACGTCAACATTAAGAATGCAACATTAAGGAAGACGTCAACATTAAGAATGCGAGAGGTACCAGACATTGAAAATATCGCTACAGTTGCAAGGTATTTCTTATTCAGAACACGAGAGGTTTCAGGCTCTTATACGCCTATCTTCAGGTGTTATTAGTTCGTGCTGTGACCCCGAGCGCCGCGCGCGAGGTACTTAATTGTTAAATTCAAAGCAAAAGGTTACAAGCCGTCTGATTTTCTTCCTTCCCTTTATACGCTAAATTTATCTGTCCCTGTCCTGGCGGAGGTTCGAGTCCTCCCTCGGGCATGGGTATGTGTGTTTGTCCTTAGGATAATTTAGGTTAAGTAGTGTGTAAGCTTAGGGACTGATGACCTTAGCAGTTGGGACTGATGACCTTAGCAGTTAAGTTCCATAAGATTTCACACACTTTTTTTTATCTGTCCCTGGTCACGACTGACTATAGGCATGGCACTTTACTTTCACCACGCTGTAAGTCTCATGACGCTATTTAATGCTGGGAAATGTATTTGATAAAACTGCAGTGGTCGTCGGTCGAAGCTTGCAGTTCTACTCTACAAATGCGTGAGAACCGCTCAGTTCGCACATTGCTTCGAAAACGACAGGGGGGACAACGCGGCATTCAGATCCTTTGTTCCATCTTACGCGTTTCAAGGAGCCACCTGAGAGGGCTCACGAATTACAGTGTCAATCAAGCTAAGTGAGGGTTCCCGTTATTTAGCACGGTTCGGCTCCGAAGAAGGCTGGCCGCCGTAGTCCCAAAGTGATGGATGTCAGCTAATAATTTATGGTGAGAAATGACAAGTCTTGGAATGTCTGGGTCTACGCAGTGGGAAGAGGAGCATGCAACGCTCTGTTTGGCACATTGCCTACTGACGTCGGACGGGAGTTTCTAGAGCAAACTGGCGAGAAAGATGTGCTCTGGCTGGCTCCCGTCTGGAGACACCTGTGGTGATAATTTATTAAAAGCTGCAGTTTTCACGCAACTGGCGGAAAACAGGAGCTTTTTTCCTGATAGGCGGTTGCGCTCGGCGCAAACAGCAGAGTCGGGAGCAGGGACACGTGAAGATACACAGTCCTGGTTTGAAAGTGGAAGGTGAAAGGTAGCTGTTTTTAGACGTCGAGGACTCTGAGTTAAGACGGTGGATGGCACTTCACGGTGTCCGAGTCCTGGCGAGCAATATTCTTATTCTCCACATGCGACAATGCACAGCCGACTTACCGCCACAGCAGTCTGTTGGGAATATGCATCAGCACCGGCAATGGGTGGGAACTGATGTATGCAAAGCGGGTGCGCCGTTGCCACAGTACCGTTAATTCCGGTTCCAAAGATACGATGTCTGTTCAAAAAATTCTGGAACTTTCTCCACAAAATTTTTCTATGCTTACCTTTTACTTATTGTGCGTGGTCCCCTTCGTAATACCCTACTCCACAATTGATACACCGCTCCCAAAGCCGTTTCCACTTCCGGAAGAAGTCTTGATACGCCTCATGCTGGATCGTGTAAACATCCGTCTGCAATTATTTTTTCTTTTCATTTCGTCTGTCGCTGCAAATCTTCGTCCTTTCAACGAGGGTTATAACTTTGGAAATAAAAACGAAGTCCTTAGGGGCCAGATCTGGAGAATGCGAAGAATGAGTCAGAACGTGATTTCGCTTTTTGTGCAATGGTCACGCACCAACAGGGAGTACGCATTGGGAGTGATTTAAAATGGAATGATCATACAAAGTTGATCGTCGGTAAAGCAGATGCCAGACTGAGATTCATTGGAAGAATACTAAGGAAATGCAATCCGAAAACAAAGGAAGTACGCTAAAGTACGCTTGTTCGCCCACTGCTTGAATACTGCTCAGCAGTGTGGGATCCGTACCAGACAGGGTTGGTAGAAGAGAGAGAGAGAGAGAGAGAGAGAGAGAGAGAGAGAGAAGATCCAACGGAGAGCAGCGCGCTTCGTTACAGGATCATTTAGTAATCGCGAAAGCGTTACGGAGATGATAGATAAACTCCAGTGGAAGACTCTGCAGGAGAGACGCTCAGTAGCTCGGTACGGGCTTTTGTTGAACTTTCGAGAACATACCTTCACCGAAGAGTCAAGCAGTATATTGCTCCCTCCTACGTATATCTCGCGAAGAGACCATGAGGATAAAATCAGAGAGATTAGAGCCCACACAGAGGCATACCGACAATCCTTTCCACGAACAATACAAGACTGGAATAGAAGGGAGAACCGATAGAGGTACTCAGGGTACCCTCCGCCACACACCGTCAGGTGGCATGCGGAGTATGGATGTAGATGTAGATGTAGATGTAGAACAGGAATGAATGTGCGGATGCGCTATCGTGATGCAAGAGCCATGAATTGTCTCGCCACATTTCAGACCGTTACCTCCTCACATTTTCTCTCAGGCGTCGCAACATGTCCCGATAGTACCCTCGATAACAGTTTGTCCCTGTGGCACAAATTCCTGATGAACTGATCACTCAAAATTTAGAAAAAAAACTATTAGCAAGGCTTTGACATTTGACCTGATCTGATGAGCTTTTTTTTTGGTCTTGGAGAACCTTTCCTGTCGCACTGTGAAGATTAAAACTTGGTCTCAACATCATAATCGTAGATTCACGTCTCATCATCAATTATGATTCTCCTAAGAAACATTTGCGCGATCCAAAAGCTCTTCAAAGATTGCAAGTCGAAGGTCATTCTGGTCTTGATTCATGATCCGTGGGACGAGCTTGGCGGCAACACGATGTATTCCAAGACCAAGATACTGTGTCAGGATTTCATCACATGCTCCAACTGAAACGTTACATTCTTCTTTAATTTCTCGAAGACCCAGTCTTCGATAGGCTGGCACAGTTTCGTTGCCATTCCTGACATGAGCATCGTCGGTAGACGTCGAAGGGTGTTCTGAACGAGGGACATCTTTAAATCCGTCCGGCCATTTTTAAACCGTGTGAATCATTCGTAACGCCGATAACGGCTAAAGCACTCATCACCGTAGGCTTCCTGCATCGTTTGGCATATTCCTGTAAACGTTTTCTTGAGTTTCACGTAAAATTTAATGCAGACGCGTTGCTCCTCTAACTCTGCCATCTCTAAATTCGCAACCCGTGCAGTACAACTTTCTACTCGATACAGCACTGAACAATAATTAACAGACATACAACAGTGAAACTTCCGGCAGTGCCCAGGGATGCCAAACGCATTTCGCTCCAACACATCGCTGGTGTGAAATTACGAGTATTCCAGAATTTTTTGAACGGACTTCATAGCATCGTTTTCATTTAATACTCAGCAAACGACTGGAGTAACTAAAATATTGGTTGCGTTCGTATTAGTGATTGAATGTGCAGCTAGGATTCGATAGTGCTCTCCCACTTGCTTCGTACCTTTACTGCAATCTTTTTTAACACTCATGTCATTAAGTCTTTTGCTATGTCATTGCTTTTAATATAATTTTTTTTTTCATTTGACGTAACTTGTAGTTTCCTAATTAATCATTATTATTCTTATTTGTCGATTGAGAAAAAATAGTCATTCAGTACAATTTTATAGCAATTCCCCACCTACGGATTCCATGTCAGAGTCATTACTGATATAGCGATTCCGTTCGGCAATTAAAATTTTACATCGGGTCTTGAGAGCTGTGTGTCGGAGTCTGGGCCGTTCCATCATTCTGGTACGATTTCACAGCCACACACCGCGAGGTTTTGCAAAAGCAGAGATCACATACGTGTAAAGAGTAGAAGGTCTCTATGAGGTGTAGGAACTCTCTGCTGGCGTGATGAAGAAATGAGACAGAATTCACAAATAAAATTCCTTCGGCAGCTGCAACCGACCAATTATTCAAATTAGGGTGCAGAATAGGTGGGACTGGAGCCACACTATAGGGCTTTCAGAATAATAACATCCACACAAACCCAAGGCAGATAAATGGGAGAACTATCGAACAATCAACCTAGCAGGTAATATTTTCAAGCTGCTGACAAGAATAATGAACATAGGAACGGAAAAGAGTATTAAGGATCTGCTAGGTACCGATTAGTTTGACTTTTAGGAAGGAAAAGGCAATAGAGAAAAGGTTCAGCCACTTCGCTTCGTAACACAAGAGTTGCACCCTTGGCGGCAGCAGTATCAACAGCCTCACTCAACCACACGTCGACATGTCCAGGAACCCATACGAACGACACTAGGGCCAACATCAGCGAACGAGTGAAGGTATTCCAGGATCCTTTTACTAAATGACGGTAAGTGTACATCGCGCAAGACACCACTCTAGGAATTAAAAGATACGACAGGCTTAGAGCTTCCGTGTCGCGGATGTACATGATGGACTGATTAAGGACAAACGGCTCTGCAGTAAACATCCAGCACTGGTCTAAAACGCTATATCTGAAGACCTCTTTGCTGACAAGAATTGCGCGTGCCGTGCCACGGTCATGATCGGTGTAAATAAAGATGCTCTGCCCAAATGGCGCACGAACGTATAGAAATGTCTATCTGCCAACCGCAGCAAGAAATAATGCGGAACCGTCTGTGACAGCGCGTGATGTAGTTCTTTGCAGTTGATGACTGGTTGCCAACAAAGGAGCATTATCAGTTACAAAAACATGCTGACATGCATTAAATGTACGGTGCAATAGGATGAAGTGCTCAGATAGCCGAACAAATGTAGAGAGAAAATCTTCGCAAAAGGTGTCATCATAGTTAAAAGATCCAAACTTACGAGAAACTGGATTGTTAAAGCCAAGATTCTAAACAAAGAATAGTTTGGACAGTAGTACCTGAGGAGAATGTGTTAGTTCATGTGGGAGAAGATGCAGTAGTGATTACCCATCAACTTGCCCATAAATGCACACTTAGAAGAATACAGTGTGGGGAGTACCACTGGGGCAGTAACTACGCTATCACAAAGTGCAAGCAGTGAAGACAGATGCTGATTTAAAACCGGGAATTCATTTCAATCAGTGACTTATACAGCGTAGTCGATGCAATTCTTGATGATTCCCTGGACATTACAAAACGCGGGTCAGGGTTCTTTATAGTGCGTGTTATCACCACGGACGCAGTGCATGCTCTGCAACGTGCTTCCATGCTGGGCGCGAGGTTGGTAAGTGATCTACATCTACATTGATACTCCGCAAGCCAACCAACGGTGAGTGGCGAAGGACACTTTACGTACCACTGTCATTACCTCCCTTTCCTGTTCCAGACGCGTATGGTTCGCGGGAAGAACGACTGCCGGAAAGCCTCCGTGCGCGCTCGAATCTCTCTAATTTTACATTCGTGATCTCCTCGGGAGGTATAAGTAGGGGGAAGCAATATATTCGATACCTCATCCAGAAACGCACCCTCTCGAAACCTGGACAGCAAGCTACACCGCGATGCAGAGCGCCTCTTTTGCAGAGTCTGCCACCTGAGTTTGCTAAACATCTCCTAACGCTATCACGCTTACCAAATAACCCTGTGACGAAACGCGCCGCTATTCTTTGGATCTTCTCTATCTCCTCTGTCAACGCGGCCAGGTACGGATCCCACACTGATGAGCAATACTCAAGTATACGTCGAACGAGTGTTTTGTAAGCCACCTCCTTTGTTGATGAACTACATTTTCTAAGGACTCTCCCAATGAATCTCAAACTGGCACCCGCCTTACCAACAATTAATTTTATATTATCATTCCACTTCAAATCGTTCCGCACGCATACTCCCAGATATTTTGCAGAAGCAGCTGGTACCAGTGTTTGTTCCGCTATCATATAATCATACAATAAACGATCCTTCTTTCTATGTATTCGGAATACATTACATTTGTCTATGTTAAGGGTCAGTTGTCCCTCTCTGCACCAAGTGCCTATCCGCTGCAAATCTTCCTGCATTTTGCTGAAATTTTCTAATGCTGCAACTTCTCTGTATACTACAGCATCATCCGCGAAAAGCCGCATGGAACTTCCGACACTATCTACTAGGTCATTTAAATATATTGTCAAAAGCAATGGTCCCATAACAATCCCCTGTGACACGCCAGAGGTTCCTTTAACGTCTGTAGACGTCTCTCCATTGAGAACAACATGCTGTGTTCTGTTTGCTAAAAACTCTTGAATCCAGCCACACAGCTGGTCTGATATTCCGTAGGCTCTTGCTTTGTTTACCAGGCGACAGTGCGGAACTGGTTCTTGTTCTGTGGTAGTGTATCTCATTCCTTCACCAGAGCTATTGGCAACTGCTGGATGATCATTGGTGGATGTGAACGTGCCAAAATACGCCGCCGCAACGTATCCAACACGCGCTCGGTGGGATGTAAGTCGGTGTGCGAGCAGGCCTGTCTATTCGCTGAAAATTCTTTCGTTCCAAGAGCTCCTGCATCTGCGCATTTCGATGCGGTCGCACACTTTCATCCATAAAAATGAAGTCGCGGCCGAATGCACCCCTGAAGAGTCGCACTTTGGGAAGAAGTACAATGTCATAATAACGTTGACTGGTGAACATACAAAGATTTCGAGATCAGTACTCCCATGCAACATTACGCCTCCCCACACCATAACACCTGGACCAACAAAACCAACATGTTTGAGAATGTTGCTGACTCCATTACGAGTTCACAGTTCTCGCCATATAAGTGTGCGGCACGCTGCCAACTGGTCTACAGCACTTGGTGATCTGCCGTCGTGACGTTCTCGTTCCTATACGCCAGACGAATCACACTCAACAATACGAGAATTATGTAAATTGAAGGCGGAGAGGGAAAAAAGGGAAGGGAAGGAACTAATGATATCAAGTACATCGGGACTTCGTGCAGAATCAACGACAACGAGTGAAAATGTGCACCGGACCGGAGCTCGGACCCAGTATCTCCTGCTTACTACGTAGCTGCGGTAAGCACTGCGTCACCGGGGCACAATGTTTACCGCATATGCGTGGACTATCTCGTCACGCTCCCAGTCCGACTCACAATCTCCATCAGCGATACCTATCCACAGTCCCCGTCCATGGCCTCCATGCTCGCTAATTTTAAGATTTCCGCTGGAGGTCGAACGTAAATGTGCGTCAGATCCGAAGATAGAGGATTAATAACTGTCAATCAAGGTGAATAGATTATTTGAATGAGCCGTGTATGTTCTTTCGGACATGACGACTGCCGAAAGAACAGACATCACGCATTCATATAATTTGAGAATTACGTCCTCTGTGAAATGTTTTGCATAGTTTCGTGCATTGACACTGACAGAGATAAGCAGGAGATGTACGACTAATCTCTTCCCACGCTGCCAACCAAATTCTGATGAAACAAATATCATTCGGCGTCAGGAGTCGAAACGGTCTATCTCGGATGGCTTCCGTTATTTACTTCCGCTGTAAATAATGACGTAGGTTCTGAAAACTGCAGATCATGAAGCAAAACATGATCAACATTTACGTAAGTGAGGCGTGTAGAAACTTCAACTGTAGGCCAGTGTCTGTCTGTCAATCTGTGTAAAGTGGAATTTACTACCTGAAAATGACGCAGATGCGTTGAAACATGTTGCAAAGAAGGATGTAAGAAGAGTTAACGTCTCGTAGACAATAAGGGCCTAGAGACGGAGCACCATCTTGGATGGGAGAAGAAAATCGGTCGTGACCATTCAAGGGAACTATTCAGCACGTGAAACTTGCTTCCTGCGGGGCGTAAGTCGTGCTTGGGTAGCTGAGTTGGTAGAGCACTTGCCCGCGAAAGGCAAAGGTCCCGAGTTCGAGTCTCGGTCCGGCACACAGTTTTAATCTGCCAGGAAGTTTCATATCAGCGCACACTCTGCTGAAGAGTGAAAATTTCATTCTAGAAATATCCCCCAGGCTGTGGCTAAGCCATGTCTCCGCAATAGCCTTCCTTCCGGGAGTGCTAGTTCTGCAAGGTTTGCAGGAGAGCTTCTGCAAAGTTTGGAAGGTAGGAGACGAGGTACTGGCGGAATTCAAGCTGTGAGGACGGGTCGTGAGTCGTGCTTGGGTAGCTCAGTTGGTAGAGCACTTGCCCGCGAAAGGCAAAGGTCCCGAGTTCGACTCTCGGCCTGGCACACAGTTTTAATCTGTCAGGAAGTTTTACAGACTTAAATCTCGGTGTTTCCAAGCTCAGTCTTTTCATTCCTTGGGGATGATTCTCGGACAGTTTGGGAAGTCTGATTTTTGTTTCTGTATCTCAGCGAGTCTTTACTGCTGAAATATCAGCATTACTGCGAAATTTAATTGGTTCGCGTTGCTCCCCCTCCTCATCCATCTCCCGATTGTGACACACACACACACACACACACACACACACACACACACACACACACACACACACAGCTCCTCCTCTTACTCCTCCTCCTCATCATCATCATCATCATCACCATGTTATATAAGACAATACCTCACACTACAAGAACAACAACAATGTTAAAGTGAAATCCCCTCAACATGGTTGTTGTATGGAGTTCAAACTACCTAGTTAAACATCTGACAGATGATGTTCATGGCCTCAAAAAAAGTCCAGGAACTTACGGCTCGCACTGTGTAAAGAAGCACGTTGGAGTTTCACTTCATGGTTCTTTCTTTGTCCAAGCAATTAAGTTCTTCGAGGAATACAAACATGACACCATTCGGGCCCCCCAACCTCTTTGTAAGAAATTATCACCCCATATCTGTTCAATTCAGTATGTATCACACGGTCTCCAGTAATATTTATGCACATACATGACGTTCCTGGCTTCTTATTAGAAACATATTTCGTATCCTTACAGGAAACACCACTTTCCCAGAATTTTGTCAGCGAATCAGTCTTTCCGTTGCTTCACTCACTACTGAAACTACGTGACCGTTTCAGTGCAAAACTGTTTCCAGTCATCCCAAACAGAGGCATGTAGCGCGGTGGTAATAGTAGGGATGAAGTTCATGTCGCTGTAAATTCATTTTGATTTATGTTTTCCGTTGCAATGCTTATTTGACAGTCTCTGTCTCGGCAACAGCGAAGATATTGTCCGACTCTCAAACACGTAAGCGCGTCAGACACCTCTTTAACTTGATGTAGAAACGGGCAGTTGTGTTCAGTTAAATTTCAGTTATATAATGTTTGTCTACATACGCTTGGCAAAATTATTATCGTCTGCAGAGTCAGCATTGCATCTCGGCTGTGAAGAGCGCTGCGCTACATTTCCCTGAATTCTGGAGCTGCTTGTGTTTTCGGACAGGCTGCCTGTCGATCCTCTACCGTGAACGAGGGCTGGTTATAGACCACACGGGAGTAAGGCTAACGCTATGAACGCGTGGACAGGGCCGCGCTGCGCTAAGCAGTGCTGGCGTGACGCGGACCGAGCGCGCCTCGTGGCGCCGCTGTGAGAGTAAAAACGTGTAGCGCGCCAGATTACATTAACTAGTGTGTTCCGCTGGGCCGCCGATCAGTGCTGCCACACGAGGCCGCCTGAAAGCACTGAGTCTCCACCAGCCACCGGTCCAAACAACGCCAAGCGGTACAGTCCGATGGACCGTATACTGGCTGACAAGCAGCGACTCGTAAATGCTGGACAATGCACCACCGTGGGAAAGTAAACAGTAGAGATGTGAATGAAAAAAAGTAAGGTGTCGAAAGCCAATGTAGTCGCATAACCTACAGTTTAACTTCCACATCTGCCGGAAAGTGCACCAGTAACAAAACCACTCCCGGAGGCATCCCGAAAAAGCTCAGTAATTAATCTCTGAGGCGCGACCGTAGTGATAAAAGCTGACAACTGAAATTTAACTGAACACAACTCACCATTTCTACATAAAGTTAAAGAGTTGTATGACGCGTCTGGGAGTCTGACAATGTCTTCGCTGTTGCCGAGAGAAAGAGACTGTCAAATAAGCATAGCAACGGAAAACCTTAACCAAAATGATCTTACAGCGACCTCAACTTCATCCCTCCTATTACCACCGCGCTACATCCCTCAGTTTGGTTTGACTGGAATCAGTTTTGCACTGAAACTGTCACATACTTTCAGTAGCGGGTGAAGCTACAGAAAGACTGGTTTGCTGGCAATATTCTAGGAAACTGGTGTTTCCTGTAAGGATATGTAAGATGTTTCTAGTAAAACGGCAGCAACGCCATATATGTGCTGCAATATTGATGGAGAGTGAGTGATACATACTGAATTGGACAAATAAGGCGTGATAATTTCTTACAAAGAGGTTGGGGGGCCCGAATGGTAGCATGTTTGTATTCCTCGAAGAACTTAATCACTTGGACAAAGAAAGAACCATAAAGTGAGACCCCAACGTGCGTCTTTACACAGTGCGTTTTTGAGGCCATGAACATCATCTGTCAGATGTTTAACTATGTAGTTTGAACTCCATACAACAACCATGTTGAGGGGATTTCACTTTAACTTTGTTGTTGTTGCAGTGTGAAGTATGTCTTATATAACATGATGATTATGATGATGACGTGGTTCAAATGGCTCTGGGCACTATGGGACTTAACATCTTACGTCATCAGTCCCCTAGAACTTAGAACCACTTAAACCTAACTAACCTAAGGACATCACACACATCCACGCCCGAGGCAGGATTCGAACCTGCGACCGAAGCAGTCCCGCGGTTCCGGACTGCAGCGCCTAGAACCGCAAGACTACCGCGGCCGGCGATGACGTGGTGGTGGTGGTGGTGGTGGTGGTGGTGGTGGTGCTGGTGTGTGTGTGTGTGTGTGTGTGTGTGTGTGTGTGTGTGTGTGTGTGTGTGTGTGTGTCAGAATCGGGTGATGGATGAGGAGGGGGAGCAACGCGAACCAATTAAATTTCGCAGTAATGCTGATTTTTCAGCAGTAAAGATACGCCGAGATACAAAAACAAAAATCAGGCTACCCAAACTGTCTGAGATTCATCCCCAAGGAATGAAAAGACTGAGCTTGGAAACACCGAGATTGAAGTCTGTGTTGGTCATGTTTCCCGGTAACTGTGGCACCGCTCACAGGCAGTCCGTGCCTCCAGATGGCAGTACATAAAGACTTTAGGATGTATTTACAGATTTTATCGCCTGAATCCAAATACTCGTAGACCTTTCCTTCTACTGATTTTTTTCCTCTTACACGACAACTCATAGCACGTCTCTAGATCGGACACCTCCGGACAAGACCTCATCTCAAAACTCAAAGTGGAGCTGCACGGCTTTAAAACTTGACTCAATAACGAGAATCAGATTGTGCTCGACAGACACAAGGCAATTCCGAGAGACAGTTTCCTATGTCCTTAAAGATATGGAGAAATGGTGTAGAGGAAAACGAATATATCAGGTGAAAGGATCGTACTATGTATAAATACACAGTAAAGACTTATAAAGCCACTAATTTTGAATGAGTTACTGCGTTAATCTGGGAACTTACTTCAGCCTTTGTACATGATAGATTGAAAAAGGAGCAGAATGAGAACTGGAAATGACTGCCAGTCAAGAATCTGTTTCCTTTACTAGGGCCCTTGCACCGGTGGTCACGATCTGGAGACTGCATCACATGGAATTGTTACTGGTTTCTTATAAACCTTGTTTTCCTGGTATAGCTTGTAGCGACTTTTTCCTATTCCCTAACTTAATTCAAAAATGGTTCAAATGGCTCTGAGTACTATGGGACTCAACTGCTGAGGTCATTAGTCCCCTAGAACTTAGAACTAGTTGAACCTAACTAACCTAAGGACATCACAAACATCCATGCCCGAGGCAGGATTCGAACCTGCGACCGTTGCGGTCTTGCGGTTCCAGACTGCAGCGCCTTTAACCGCACGGCCACGTTCAGTTATTCAAGTTGCTAACATGTTTCCACGGTATCAAAAATCTTTCATGCTTCACTGGTAAATAAATGTAAATGTCATGTGACTAGGGCCTTCCGTGGGATAGACCGTTCGCCGGGCGCAAGCCTTTCGATTTGAAGCCACTTCGGCGACTTGCGCGTCGAATGCTTCTCTGGTTATCGGCAAATACTATAACCAAAAGTTGCTTAAAAGTTGTGAGAACATTCACCTAAATGCGCTCCAGTTCTCTGAATCTGCAATGGCTGCATCATTCCGGACGACAATTAATATTGCTAATGATCCACGTCTCGCAACATGCATCTCTGATAATGTCGCGCGCAGTAACGACTGCCTCCAGTACCCCCAAACGATTGCTAATGGCGTCATTATGTAAAAAAGAGCGATGAGCGCAGAATAATTATGATCGAATAGTTACAGCTATAGGAACTTGACACGGTGACCTCGAAATTCGGTACTTAGTTTACGCAGAGACGGAGTGGCAATCCAGTTCATCAATGTCGACAAAATTCCATAGCAGCGTAAGTAAAATGAAGAAATGTCGCGTATCTTATTGACTGAGAAGGTGTGAGAGTACAAGAAATGAGGAGAAATACCTGCTTGAAATTACCAAAGTTTCTTGAATGACATGGCCTATTGGAGACGTCGGCTATGGTGTACCTCCTTCTAGCCACGCACACGGAATGAGGTCCTTCTCATTCTTCTTCGCACAGGACAGAGCCCTCGGACGCGTGGCTTCTTCCTCCGGTGGGAGGACCTTCCACTGTGTGGTACTGCGTCGTACTAGATCACTATGCGGTATATTTTTGTCGACTGTATTTTTTGCTCTGACAAAGTGACAGCGGCTCATCTACCGACTGATTTGCCCTCTATTTTAACTGACAATGACGCGAACGAGATACGAATTTTAAGGTTTTAGAAATCTCCGGCTTGTTCCCCAAAAATTTCAGACAGACGTTTTTAATGCGTTATAAGAGTCCTCACTCATCTATTTTGTTTTTAAGTCATCAGCCATCGCCGGCCGAAGTGGCCGCGCGGTTCTGGCGCTGCAGTCTGGAACCGCGAGATCGCTACGGTCGCAGGTTCGAATCCTGCCTCGGGCATGGATGTGTGTGATGTCCTTAGGTTAGTTAGGTTTAACTAGTTCTAAGTTCTAGGGGACTAATGACCTCAGCAGTTGAGTCCCATAGTGCTCAGAGCCATTTGAACCATTTGAACCATCATCAGCCATCCACATATTCCTGTTCACTTATTTTAGTTTTCATTTTGTCTTACCCTAAATTTTGTCCTGACCCTAAATAAGGAAAAGTGTGAGGTCCTCCACATGAGTATTAAAACTTCGGTTACATGATCAAATCAATCAAATCTAAAGAATGTAAATTAAGCAAAATATCTAGGAATTACAATTACGAACAAATTAAATTGGAAAAAAACACATAGAAAATGTTGTGAGGAAGGCGA
The DNA here is from genome assembly GCF_023864345.2 of Schistocerca serialis cubense. Classification (NCBI taxonomy): domain Eukaryota; kingdom Metazoa; phylum Arthropoda; class Insecta; order Orthoptera; family Acrididae; genus Schistocerca; species Schistocerca serialis. The sequence continues at coordinate 247,230,714 of NC_064641.1, read as the reverse complement.
GCCGAAGTATGCATTTTATTGCCAGAATACTTATAAGAAGAGGGATCTACTAAAGACTGCCTACACTACGCTTGTCCGTCCTCTTTTGGAGTACTGCAGCGCGGTGTGTGATCCTCTCCAGATAGGTTTAAGGGAGTAAGTTCAATGAAAGGTAGCACGTTTCGTATCATCGAGAAATAGGGGAGAGAGTGTTCAAAAATGGTTCAAATGGCTCTGAGCACTATGGGACTTAACTTCTGAGGTCATCAGTCCCCTAGAACTTCTTATACCTAACTAACCTAAGGACAACACAAACATCCATGACCGGGGCAGGATTCGAACTTGCGACCGTAGCGGTCGCACGGTTCCAGACTGTAGCGCCTAGAACCGGTCGGCCACCCCGGCCGGCGAGAGAGAGTGTCCCGGACATGATACAGGATTTGGGGTGGACATCATTAAAACAAAGGCGTTTTTCGTGGCAGCGGGATCCTTCACGAAATTTCGATCACCAACTTTCTCCTCCGCATGCGAAAATGTTTTGCTGATCCCAAGGTAAACAGGGAGAGACTATCATCATAATAAAATAAGGAAAGATATAGGTTTTCTTTTTTTCGGCGCGCTGTTCGACAGTGGAATAATAGAGACTTGGTGGAAAGTGGGTTCGATGAACCCTCCGACAGGCATTAAGTATGATTTGCAGATTATCCAAGTAGATGTAGATTTACTTGTGTTTTAACTGGGAGTTTTAGAACATATGATCATTCTAGCGCTGCCTTATAGACCTCGCCATTGAGCCCCTAGACTACACACACACACACACACACACACACACACACACACACACACACACACACACGCCTACTGTGCAGAAACCAACCGTTCAGGTGGATGTAAACGACATCGAAACTTCGCAGTTTTGATATGCAGAGTGTTTTGCAGGAACTGAAAGTATAGGAAGAAGTAAGATTAAACTTGGAGAAGGCCGGATCCCGAATTCTAATTTTACAAGTTTGACACAACTCATTTAAATCACAAAGCAGTTCTCTTGGAAGGTTATTTAGTAACCCGTCAGATCGGTACAAACATTCAAGCCAATGGGACTGGTTACTCTCACGATTTGTTTGGCACTTGACGTAACAAAACCCAGACCACTGCACAGCATTCTGGAATCGGCATTACGTCATAGCTTCCTCCTGTGGCTGGGTTAGTTGCTTCTCATATCAGCGGAGCGACAGTTTACTATCAACTTTATAAGGATCCTACATAATAAAGCATCGCATTGCGTTGTTCAACTCAAACCAAGTGGGTTCTTACGTCACACTGGATACATTAGTTAGACAATGAAATATTTGGGCGTGCTCTCTGCAGAGGCCTAAGATGAAAGTAGTAATCGATGTAACACATACCATGGCAATTCGAAAATTATACATCAGTGACTCATTCCTGAGAAATGTTTCTTTGGTTTGCTAAAACAGATAACTATACATCACTAATTATAGACAAACATTTCACTGAATGGCCATGATAAATAAAAAATAAGCGAATTGCAGCAAGTACTGAGGCGTAGAGATAATCATTCTTCCCGCGTAGTATTTGCTGGTGAAACAGTAATAAACTGGGGGAGAGGGGAATTATACAATGTGATTCTGATCCAGAAAGTGAGCTCTGTTACAGGCAACAGCTGAGTTAACAACTCTGAGGACTGTTAGTAACCAGAATGAACTCATTGAAGCTGACGACTGGCAACACAGAGTTAGCCAGTGTTACAGCAACTAGCTCCCATGCACTCATCACAAGTAATCACTTATTCGTGGATGCGATTAAATACCTATCGTCACTGCAGAGTAGTGGGCACCGGAATGACGGCAGTATGAGTACGTACAGCAAACGTTTCAGCGGCAGTATTAAAAAAAAAATTGCGCTTTTTCGAATATTACTACACCGTTAGACATTCGAAAAGTATAATTCAACTGTTCTAACATTTGCAGAACACCAAAAAGAACACAACTGCAAAAATTTGGAGGACGACACGAAAATAGGGATAAGAAAGTCCAAACAGATGGCCCTTACTTCTACGATATAATTATATTTCTGGTGAACTTAGTAATGTACCCATTAGTGTAGATCTTATCCCGCAATTTTTAAAATTTTTGAAAAATTATTGTGTTAACTCCCAGCTTTGTTCCGTTCCGGGTAAAAATAACGGATATGGGGAAGGTGTGCCCCTGTGCCTTCAACTCAGAAAATCCATAAAAATAAAACCATTAACTTAGCACATTATTACAGCTGGATGACAAATTCATTCATTAACCGATTTATGCAGTTTTCTTACCTCAGTCTTCTTAATTAAATTTGTTCTAACGTCACAGATCACACAGTTTCGATGACGACGAGCCAGTGACCGCTACTGTACGCGCTGTACACGCATGACGTACCCACCCCAAGAGACTCCAACGAAAAGTTGGCGCTATATGTGGACGACACCGCCTACTGGTGCACAGGCCTCCGGACAGACACCATACAACGAAAAGCCACAAGATACTTGACCAAACTCGAAAACTGGATGACAAATGGAGGATAAGACCAAAAAAAAAAAAAAAAAAAAAAAAAAAAAAAAAGCAGTGATATTCCAGCACCGAAACCTGACTAGAAAACGACAACAAAAACGTACCGACATCACCCTCACACTCTGGAACCAGCCCCTACAACTCACAGACAGTCCACTGGGCTGGTCCGGAAAGCACTAGTGGCAAGGAGTATTCCGCTGTGTAGGATTGGGTCCAGTAACCGCAGCGCAGATGGGGATGCTGAGCCATAAGCCAGGCTCCCATAATCCAGACGAGACTGGATTAACGCCTGGTAGAGCCGTAACAGGGTAGATCGGTCGGCGTCCCATCGGGTGTGGCTCAAGCATCTCAGAGCATTTAGATGCCGCCAACACGCCTGTTTAAGCTGCCGAATATGAGGCAGCCAAGTCAGCCGGGCATCAAAAACTACACCCAAAAACCTGTGGGTCTCCACCACAGCAAGGAGTTCGTCGGCAAGATAAAGCCGCGGCTCAGGATGGACTGTTCGGCGCCGGCAGAAATGCATAACGCGGGTCTTGGCAGCCGAAAACTGAAAACCATGCGCTACAGCCCAAGACTGCGCCTTGCGGATAGCGCCCTGTAGCTGACGTTCAACAGCTGCAATGCCAGTAGAGCGGTAGTAAAGGCAGAAATCGTCAGCATACAGGGAAGCGGAGACAGAATTTCCCACCGCCGCAGCGAGCCCGTTTATTGCGATTAAAAACAGGCAGACACTGAGGACAGATCCCTGTGGTACCCCGTTCTCCTGGACTCGGGAGGAACTATGGGAGGCCGCGACTTGCACGCGGAAGGTACGATACGACAGAAAATTTCGGATAAAGATCGGCAGAGGGCCCCGAAGACCCCATCCATGAAGCGTAGAAAGTATGTGATGAAGCCATGTCGTATCGTACGCCTTCCGCATGTCGAAAAAGACAGCGACCAGGTGCTGACGGCGGGCAAAAGCAGTACGGATGGCCGACTCCAGACTCACCAGATTGTCGGTGGCGGAGCGGCCTTTAAGGAACCCACCCTGAGACGGAGCCAGAAGGCCCCGAGACTCCAGTACCCAATTCAAGCGCTGGCTCACCATCCGTTCGAGAAGCTTGCAAAGAACGTTGGTGAGGCTAATGCGGCGGTAGCTGTCCACCTCCAAAGGGCTCTTGGCCGGTTTCGAAACGGGGATGACAATGCTTTCCCGCCATTGCGACGGAAACTCACCATCGACCCAGAGACGGTTGTAAAGGTCGAGGAGGCGTCGCTTGCAGTCCACTGAAAGGTGTTTCAGCATCTGACAGTGGATGCGATCTGGCCCAGGAGCGGTATCAGGGCAAGCGGCAAGGGCACTGAATGGAGCATTGTAGGATTCGGAATGGTGGGTGCGAAAAGAAAGGCTCCGACGTTCCATCCGCTCTTTAATGGAGCGGAAGGCCAGGGGGTAATTGGAAGAAGCGGAACTCAGAGCAAAATGCTCTGCCAAGCGGTTGGCAATTTCGTCGGAGTCTGTACAAACTGCTCCATTCAGTGTGAGCACAGGGACGCTGACATGGGTCCGATAGCCATAGAGGCGTCGGATCTTGGCCCAGACCTGCGATGGAGAGACATGGCCAATGGTGGACACATACCACTCCCAGCACTCCTGCTTGCGTTGGCGGATAAGGCGGCGGGCCCGTGCACGCAGACGTTTGAAGGTAATGAGGTGTTCAATGGACGGATGTCGCTTGTGACGCTGGAGCGCCCGCCAGCGATCTTTAAGTGCTTCAGCGATCTCAGGCGACCACCAAGGCACAGTCCGCTGCCGAGGGGACCCAGAAGAACTGGGAATGGAAGATTCGGCGGCAGTAACGATGCCCATGGTGACCGATTGAACCACCGCATCAATGCCATCATTAGAGAGAGGCTCAATAGCGGCAATGGAGGAAAACAAGTCCCAGTCAGCCTTATTCATGGCCCACCTGCAAGGGCGCCCAGAAGACTGACGCTGTGGCAGTGACAGAAAGATCGGAAAGTGCTCACTACCACACAGGTCGTCATGCACACTCCATTGGACAGATGGTAAGAGGCTAGGGCTGCAGATCGAAAGGTCAATGGCGGAGTACGTGCCATGTGCCACACTGAAGTGTGTGAAGGAACCATCATTTAACAGCGAAAGATCGAGCTGTGCCAATAAATGCTCAATGGTGGCGCCTCGACCTGTCACCACTGACCCACCCCACAGAGGGTTATGGGCGTTGAAGTCCCCCAGTAATAAGAAAAGTGGCGGCAATTGGGCTATCAGCGCAGCCAGGACATGCTGCGCGACATCACCATGCGGTGGAAGGTAAAGACTGCAGACGGTAACAGCCTGTGGCGTCCACACCCGAACAGCGACAGCCTCTAAAGCTGTTTGTAGAAGGATAGACTCGCTGTGAAGAGAGCTAAGGACATATATGCAGACGCCACCAGACACTCTTTCATAAGCTGCCCGGTTCTTATAATAACCCCGATAGCCACGGAGGGCGGGGCTTCGCATTGCTGGAAACCAAGTTTCCTGAAGAGCAATGCAGAAGAAAGGGTGAAGGCTGATAAGTTGTCGGAGCTCAGCTAGATGGTGGAAGAAACCGCAGCAGTTCCACTGGAGGATGGAATAGTCCATGGCAGAGAAAGGCGTGACGGGACTGGGAAGGCAGATTACGCTTCTGGGTCACCTGCTGCCTCCGATGGAGCACCCCTGCAAGTGATATCCATTGCGTCTGAGGGACCGGCGAGATCGAGGTCCTCAGCAGACGCAAGAATCTCAACCGCATCCTCAGACGCAGAGCTTGTAGGTAGCGGTGGAGTAGGTTCCACCGCAGGTGCCTTGGTCTTACGGGTCTTCAATGTCGTTTTCTCTCGCTGTTCCTTTGGTTGTCGTTGTTGAGAGGGCTTATTGGAGTCAGTCTCCGGGACCGAAGATGATCACGAAGCTCGACGACCAGCGACCTGTGGCTTCTTCAGCCACTGGTTGGTGTCTGCTGTGTCGCTGGTAGGAACCTGGGAAGGGAGTGACCCAAGGAATCCCTTCCGAGCGAGAGAAGCCGAAGAAGACTTACGCTTCTCCGGCTTAGAAGTGGGGACTGGTGTCCCCGGTGGTTTAGTGGGTGCTGCTCCCGAGGTAGATGGTGTGGGAGCAACAGCGAGAGAAGGGACCCCCATCGTCAAGGGGGCAGGTGAGGTCCTCTGACTCTGAGAGCTGACTGTTTGTGGTGCAGCTAAAGGAGCTGGAGCAGGAGTGACAGTTGAGGCATAAGATGCCATCATGCGCACGGGATGTAGCCGTTCAAATTTCTGCTTAGCCTCAGTGTAAGTCAGTCGGTCCAGGGTCTTATATTCCATGATTTTGCGTTCTTTCTGTAAGATCCTGCAGTCTGGCGAGCAAGGTGAATGAGGCTCTCCACAGTTGACACAGATGGGAGGCGGAGCACATGGACTATCGGGATGAGATGGGCGTCCGCAATCTCGACATGTGAGGCTGGAAGTGCAGCGGGAAGACATATGGCCGAACTTCCAGCACTTAAAGCACCGCATCGGGGGAGGGATATAGGACTTCACGTCACAACGGTAGACCATCACCTTGACCTTCTCCGGCAATGTATCACCCTCGAAGGCCAAGATGAAGGCACCAGTAGCAACCTGATTGTCCCTCGGACCCCGATGAACGCGCCGGACAAAATGAACACATCTACGCTCTAAGTTGGCGCGCAGCTCGTCATCAGATTGCAAAAGTAGGTCCCTGTGGAAAATAACACCCTGGACCATATTTAAACTCTTACGTGGTGTGATGGTAACGTTAACATCCCCCAACTTGTCACAAGCAAGTAACCTGCGTGACTGGGCGGAGGATGCCGTTTTTATCAAAACTGACCCAGAGCGCATTTTGGACAAGCCCTCCACCTCCCCAAACTTGTCCTCTAAATGCTCTACAAAGAACTGAGGCTTCACGGAGACAAAGGATTCCCCATCAGCTCTGGTACAGACGAGATACCGGGGCGAATACGTGTCACTGTCATTCATTGCCTTTCGTTCCTCTCATGGTGTGGCCAGGGATGGGAACGATTTGGGGTCATAAACGTTACCTTTAAAATGAGCCCTCGAACGCTTAGAGACTGCTGGTGGCTGGCCACCAGCAAGAGATGATGTACCACGCTTCATTGCGTGTCATCCACCCTGATGCCACCTAATCCGACCAAGGGCCCTCCCCATGGGCGCCACCCAGCCACAGCAAGGGCCACCTGGCAGGATGGCCATTGCCGAGAGTCGTGATGCCCCAGGGAGATGGGCATCTACTCCTTGGCATATATGGGGAGTAAACGGCGCAGGCATCAGTAGAGCGATCCCTGTGTTGTCAGGGGGCTACAACCAACAGGGTACATGGCGGCCCCACCACAACGGATTGGCTACCGTGCTGGATCTTAGGTGCAAAAATGTATGAGGTCGTCGTCGCAGCGAAAAGCAACACTGCACAGTGCAGCGTGGAAATCGCACCCATGGACGTATCCTCGCCCAAGAGATGGAAAACGAGCTGGACAACATTGCAACGACGAGAAAGCGGCTAAAGGTCTCAATGCACGACAGATACAGTGCACCATGTAAGGCGCCCTTCCCCAATTGGCTCGCCCTTCGGAACAATTTCGAAAGATAGAGGTCAAACCCGAGAGCGGACCATCACATAAGGCCGAAACATTTGAGACTCCTTTTAGTCGCCTCTTACGACAGGCAGGAATACCGCGGGCCTATTCTAACCACCGAACCCGCAAGGGGGGGGGGGGGGGGGGGGGGGGGGGGAATTCCACCTGTAACGCGGTGATATAGTGGAAGTTTTTGTAAAGCTACATCTATGAGAATTGGTATCTTATTTCACAGTTATAAAACGCAACTATAAAGAATTCTTCAAGAAATTGAGTTTCAACTTTTCCGTGTGTCTTTAGGATCCTAAAAGTTTTCTTCAGCAGGCTGTTGTGACTGTGCGGTACAATGCTCACATAGGGAGGTTTTTGGTTAGATTCCTGACCGATACAAATTTTAAAACAAAGGTTTATGTTCTTCAAGCATTTCCATGTTTCAGTATTTTTGGAAATTCAACCCCTTAGGGGGTGAAATAGGGAATGAAAAGTTTTATGAAAACAATTCTCTATGAAAGCACCCATGAAAATTTGTATTTGGTTTCTCGGTTAGAAATCAAAAAATGCATATTGCAGTGTTTTTGGAAATTTAATCGCTAAGGGGGCAAAATAGGGGATGAAAGTTTTAATGGAAATATTTAATTATGAATGCATTTTTTAATATAAATGTATGAAAATTTGTATTAGGCTTCTCGGGTAGAAATAAAGAAATATATGTTAGTGGATGAAAGTTTCTATGGAAACGTCGCCACAAGAACTCAAAAAGGCAGGATTAACAAACATCTATGACTCCAGCTACCAAATCGCTTTTTGTTCGAAAGTATATTCAGAAAAGAGCACTTTTCTATGGCCTTAATTAGTGTGAAAGGTTTAAAAGGTGTTGCAATTTACGAACTAAATGAGAGAAAGGAATGCAACTTTCAGCACGGCAAATCGGTTTTGTCAAAATTGCACAGAAAAAGAAACCATTCTTTAATGCATTAATTTTTCGTTGGGCTTAATATGTATTACTTTTGTTGCAATTATTACGCAAATGCGTGCCAAGAAGCGGGCGCTAAGCTAATTATCTCGTAACATTGAGTAGTTATTATTATCTATATTTTAATTTCACGCGGTAATGTCTTTCGTCTTCATACAACATAGGTAGACAATAAATACAGAATATAAACAGTTGCTAATGAAGACTACGAGGAAAAGAGAAGGCTGTCGAAACAGCGGCGACAACACCTAAGTAATGCAGCAAGAAATAATGATGAAAGCAGCGCGATTGGCACTACTGCACGCTGCCTAACTCACTGCCGTGCGCGATGAGCGAAAGAGGCGCGTACATATCGTCACACAAGCCGCTGCGTCTCCAGCCATCAAACAAAAACTATCTACAGAGCCTCAAACCCGGGAGTACTCCAATCTGGCGACAGCCAAAAAAGCGTCTCTCTTCCTCGCTACGTAACGTTTAGAAAACATCGGCCCTCTGCAACAGAAAGGTCACAATGCCGATTTGTTTTCAGACAGTTACAAAACAGTCAACACGTTAAACAGTTCATAACGGAATACTATTGACTGCTTCGTATAGCGTCAAGTTCTTTGTGCAGCAGCTCACAGGAAAGCTACCAGAATATCAAGAGCGTTGGCAGCGCCGGAGATGATAACAAATGCAACTGAATTGCAAAACCTAAATTCCATACCATCGCTAACCAGAGATACGAGTGTGGCACATGCTTTCGAGATTCTCCATGACAGCAAAAGGTCTCAAACAAGTTTGCGCATCCAAAAGGAACTCACAGAACATCAGTGGACTGTTCTTCCTCATTCACTCTACAATCCGGATCTCGCACCTCCCGACTTCCATCTTTTTGTCACAAAGAAGAATGCAGTACGTGGATGATGGGGAGGTCATTGATGTAGCAAGACGTTGGCTCCGATTACGACCAGTAGAGTGGTATCATGCGGGCGTAGAGGCCCTCCCAGTAGGTGGAGTAAGGCCGTCGCACTGAACGGAGGTTATATTCAAAAATAGGGTTCTGTAACCACAACAGTGGGGAATAACAAACACGATGTATTGGAATCCTGAATAAAATCAACCTGCTTTCAGAAATAAATGTGTTACTGACCGCAAGGTTGTGGCGAGTGATAGTAGACAAGGAAAGGTGTCGCTTCAAAATCTGCGACCTTCGTATCATTAAGCTCATCTGTTTAAGAATCTTCAGAGTCGTTAAAAAAAGAACTCAGGGGCACTTAAAATACGAAATATTTGTTTATCTCGATGTACAGATTAAGTCACACGTAAAGTAAAAAATTTTCATCATTGCACATTATCACTGATTGGAAACCTCGTTTCGATATTTAGTTGATGGACTACTAGATCCATCAAGATGGCGTGGTACCACGAGTATAACCTCTCCTGGAATGGGTAATTGTTGTACCAAGATGAAACAGTTTACACATGCAGTTGCTCCTCTATTTCGAAACGAATGGATCTTGTTGTTGTTGTGGTCTTCAGTCCTGAGACTGGTTTGATGCAACTCTCCATGCTACTCT